>NC_060901.1:24694904-24732404 GCF_014805685.1 Silurus meridionalis
GTGTGTGTGTGTGTGTGTGTGTGTGTGTGTGTCAGAGCCCCTCAGGCCTGTACCGCAGGGCGGGATTAGCTGTTATGTTCATTCAGCACAAAATGGATTCCGATATCAGACAGAACAGGGCAAGAGGTCTCCTTCATTCTCCTCTCTTTCTCTTTCACTTTCTCTCTCTCGCTTTCTTTCTCTCTTCCTTTCACGCACACTCTCTTACACACACTCACACACCTCTCCTTCCCTCGAACTTACACACTCAAACCTTGTTCTTGTCTTCGTCTCCGTCTCTCATACACGTGTTCTCTCGCCCCTTGATCGTCTAATTCCTTTGTAATCTGTTAAACGAGGTTGCTTTGTTTATACTCTGTGCTTAATCAGAGGCCAAAGCGGAGGCGAAGGAGAATCACCGATCCGAGACGGGTGAGACAGTGGGGAGAGCAGACGCCCTTATCCAGAGCGACGTACAAAAGTGCTTTGAGTCTCTAGTAATGAATAAATCTACACTGGTACGCGAGATTACAAACTTAATATAACTCTTGAATTCTACAAACTTGGAAAATGAGAATTTAAGTGTTTCAGGAAGAGGTAGGTCTTCAGTCGTCACTTGAAGTGAAGTAACATCACACTTTCTATTTGTTTTTTCAGCAGGCCAAGAGATGCTCAGGTATGGAAGCTCATTTTTTCCCCCCACAATCTCTCACTTACCAGTGAGCTGCATCTAATTTTTTTTGTTGCTATTCTTCTACCCGTAATGCGGGTAGAATCCATAATGTGGGTAGTCCAGGGATGATTGCCACTGTGACCCATTAAAGGCACACCTATCTTGATCGCTTCCTCAGAAGCAGAGCCAGGAGCATGGACGTACGGGGAATACTAGTGGTAGGAAGTCCGGTAGATCTCTCATGCCAACGATCAGATCCGACCTGGAGTGAGGTGGAATCGAGACCATTATAAAGGGGAAAGGTAATGGGGAACAGGTGTAGGTGATTAGAGCAGGGCGAGGCTGAGTGAGAGTTAAAGCCTTGGAGGGAGGCGTGTCTTGTGGTTCCTTGACAAAATCACACTTGCATTGGTGTGAATTTAAAAATGACGATATTAAAATATAGATGACTAGATAAAGATGAATATCATTCATTATCAATAATCACATATAATTAAAGGTAAATTGAGCAAATTTGTTATTTCAGAAGTGTGTATCAAACTGGTAGCCCTTCACATTAATCTGTACCCAAGAATAGCTCTCAGTTTCAAAAAAGTTGGTGACCCCTGATCTAGAGGTTTCTTCCTCATACCAACCGTTTTTCCCGCATCATTCATTAGATCACTGCTCATCATATCTCTAGCCAGTGGTAGACAGTAACAAAGTAAAGGTAATTGGTTACTGTAGTTAAGTAACTTTTTCACGTATCTGTACTTTACTGAAGTATTTCCATTTGAGGAGACTTTTACTTTAACTTCACTACATTTCAAACTTCAACACATCATTTCAAGTCTTACGTTTTACTCAGCTACATTTTGTGATATCAGTCGTTCCTTTTTAACTATGAGTGGATAAAAACTCAACGGGTCAAACACGAGCTCTGTTTTGAACTTGTTTTGATAGCTGCTTGGTGGCATCTACTTATCACCAACATACAGTTCAGTATCAGTTCAGTAAAAACAGCAAACAGCAAAAATATCATTTAGAGAGAAATAAATGAGGAAAGAATCTCCTGACTCGAACTTTCCAGATGTTTGACTCATTAATATCATTCTAATAATAAACTGTTGTGTTAAGAGAAACAATTAGAGTCTTTTCACATCAACTGAACAAAGTGTCTTGTAATAAAAATAATAATAGGAACATTATAGTCATAATAAATAATAGTAAATTGGATACTTAAGTACATTTGAAGGCAAATACTTTTGTACTTTTACTCAAGTGCAAGTTTAAAGGGACACTTTTACTTTTAGAGGAGTCATATTTTACCTACAGTATATCTACTTTAACTGAAATACATGGTTTGTGCTCTTCGTCCACCACTGTCTCTGGCAGTCTTCAAATTACTTCTAAAACCCTGCATCTTCCAGAGGTTCTTAAATTAGCATTACTTAAAAAACCTTCTTCCAGAGTTGTAAAGAGTACCTCAAAATCATACTTGAGTAAAAGTATAGATACCTTACTGCAAAACCTATTCCATTACAAATTAAAAGTCACCGGTTCCAATGTGATTAAGTAAAAGTCTTTGAATGTCTGATTTGAGCAGGATTTAAGTATTTGACTCATTTTGAATGTAGGGTCAAATCTGCACTCGTCCTCAACACCAAGACACGTTAGTGAAATGCCAAAAACTGTTGATTTGTAGGGATTTATTTCCTAAAATACAAACCAAATTGCACACCCCAAAACTGCATTAACCAACACAACAGTCACTTCAACAACAACATCACCTCTTCTGCAGAATGTAATTGCTAATGGTCATTGTTACAACAGAGTGGAGTAAAAATACATCGACTGAATCATAAATGAAGTTGAGTAGAGTTCAAATTGCTAATATCTTATATATAAGTTGTAAAAAATGACTTAAGTACAGAAACTAAGTACATTTACTCAAATATTTACCCCACTGTGCTCTTTCGCTAAAAGGATTTGGAGATGGACGGTATCCTTAGTGTCCCATTGAACCAGTATTAGATTGCATTCATTAACGGAGACTTCCAAGCACTTGCCATCTGCCAAATGTCAAAAATGTAAATGTAAATTGAGCATGAACTTATAGAGATTGATTTATGAATTTAAAATGTACATTCTTAATCTTTTTATTTATAATTGGAAAGCTGTTTTGGGGCAATATCCATTGTTAAAAACCAAACAAAAAAATGTATTTAAATGTAATTGTTTAAATAAATTGAAAAGTCAGAATTATGAGTTATCGAGACATGTGTTCAGGACATTGAGATTTAAATTTGTAAGCATAATTAAAAAAAATTAATTAACACTAATCCTGCCACTCGCCTACTTTCTGTTTTAAATGGTAATCATTAGTAATTCATCTTATTATATGCCTAAATAATTATGCCTACAATAGAAGTGTTTTTATGATTTTAGAAACATGAGGTGTGTGTGTGTGTGTGTGTGTGTGTGTGTGTGTGTGTGTGTGTGTGTGTGTGTGAGAGAGAGAGAGAGAGAGAGAGAGAGAGAGAGAGAGTGAAACAGATATAGATAGAGTGTAAGAAGAATGTGTTTATATTTTGCAGTTCAATAAGTAAAAATACTGTCCTTCATCTGGACACACCATTAGCCTGAGTCATGCCCACTGACTCAGCACATCCAATCAGATAGGCTTTGTGTTTGCTTTGTATCTCTCTCTCTCTCTCTCTCTCTCTCTCTCTCACACACACACACACACACACACACACACACACACACACATACCCATAGACAAACAGAGGAAAGATTCGACCACAACCAAAATCTACACACGCACACACACGCACACACACACACACACACACACACACACACACACACACACCACATGCTTCTAAAATCATAATAACACGTTTCATCCGTCAGTAATAATGACGTTTAATATTTAAAAAATTCCACATCAACCTCACAAAAAATCACAAACACGTCTTCAAAATACACAAAACAACTCCGCACACACGCACACTCACACACACTCAGACGCTCACACACAGGAAAACCCTTTCAAAAAGAGCGAGGGGAAATAAACAAAGGTGTGAACGCGAGCCTTTGGCTCCGTTGGGAATTTTACTATTCTGCACTTCTCTGCTCCTCTCATCCCTCACTTCCCACAATCCTTTGTGCTCGGCATAAAGCTGCTGATTATGAAGCCCAGAGCAGCGAGACTCTCCTCGGCTGTCAATCAAATACTAACCTCCAAACACACACACACACACACACACACACACACACACACACACACACACACACACACACACACTCTTTAACATGTCTGCTTCACATACAGCTGCACTCAAATGCTATATGTTATGATAGTAGGAACATTTACATGTACACAGGAATGCTTACACACACACACACACACACACACACACACACACACACACACACACACACACACACACACAGGTCAGACTCCACCCAGCCCTCAATCTCCTACTGAGATTAGACTGTAGATTTTAGCTATAGATCTACCGAGTGCTGCAGGGTCACTGGATCAGGGGGGCCGAAGGGCATCTGTGTTTCTGCCCCAATACCTGCCCTGGTTCTTATGCTGTTTAGCAAAATGTTTAACCTCAGGTTATGTCAAGAACACAGCATGCACCAGTTTCCCGAATACAGTTGAACCCGGTTATGTGGCCGGCCTAGGGGTTTGCCAATAACCGATGATCGAGATAAACAAAAACCAATATGGCGGCAATATTGAAATGTCTTTATGTACATGATGTGCGTTAATAAATGAGAATGTACATGCACGTGGAGGTTTTTCTACACAACAGCGTTGCCACGATTTGTTTGATGAAGGCATGCTATAAAAATGTACATACATCTTTGCTAACAACAAAAGGCATCAGTGCACCAACTAACAGCTGAGATTTACCAGTATACAATACAAACCACCGTCGATTCTCAAAACAAACCTTTATTATATTCTCCAACATTATAAACACAAAGATCGCTCACAAAATCACTAAAAACGTGCGGGGTGTAGTTCATTTTTACAAAAAGCTAACCAGTGTCAACATTAAATTCTCGAGTCATTTTACTCTGACACGCAGCTCTGAAAAGTGTCCTACACGCGGTTACTATGGTTTCTTTACAAAGTCTAAAATGCTTTGTGCAGATGTGCTTGCCTGTGCTGACTGCACACTTGATACAATGTGTTAATCGGTGATCACGCCATCAATAACGAAGTCTTTGTCGATTTCTATGTAATCTCGGAAGTTTCTGGACAGTGATGGCTAACTCCTGTGCCTCCTCTTCCAAGATAGCATCTGTAAGGCTTGATTTTTCCGCCACTTCTGCGAGTTCTTTTGAGGCTGCACGACACTGTGCCTAAAACTCATGCCCACTAATATAAGACGCACCCTGGGTGAGGGGAACGTAAAACTTTGTATAAGACGCGTCTTATATACGCGAAAATGCATACGATACGGTGTACAGCCATACCATAACACTAGTGGGAAACAAGTAGCAAATAGCGCTTGTTGTTTGTAGACAGATCTGCCTGATTCGTCCTGATGCAATACCTCTGGATGGAGTTATTTTCAACTGGAGGCCAGTCGCTGCTGTTGAGGATGTTCTCCATATGAACAGATCTATGAGGTTTAAGAACCATGAAAATGGATATGGACTGTAATTAATATAAACAATCAGCTGCAATGGTTTAGGACTACAATCACTATGAACAGTTTTACACCCACATCTTCAACAGTAATGGATGAATGGATGTTTGGTGTCACCCAGATGAAGATGGGTTCCCATTCAAGTCGGGTTCCTTTCAAGATCTCTTCCTCATAACATCTCAGGGAGTTTTTTCTCAACACTGTCACGACTGGTCAGTCATTAGGAATCAACTTACAGGGACTCATTTATAAATGAAAAATTCACATTTTTAATTATGTAAAGCTACTTTAGGACAATGTCCATCATTAGAAGCGCTTTACAAATGAAACCTTATTGAATTATAAATGGCAACTTTTAAAATGTAGCATTTCAGCTAACAGGGTATATTAAACTAGCGTAGAATTATATACATTTCCAGTGCGTTCATTTATGGACATTTTGCCAAATCAGCTGTCTAGTTAGTTTTTGTTTATTTTGGATAGTTACATTCATATCATATTTACACATTTTACTAGCCAGGCATGTTATACATTATTTTAAATTAGCTATAAAGCTAGTGAAATATGGCTTATTAGCTATATATTAGCTAGTTTTTGCATCTATGCAATCTGGCAAACTAAATGATCTAACTAGCTAGGTTTATAAGGCAATACATTAAAATAGCTAGCTAGTTAAACATGACATTGTTGTGGTAAACAATGTGCCGTATCAAAATGAAAGCTAGTGTTTAATGCTAGCTGGAGACAAATCATTCATCTTGATGTCTGGTCTGTCCAGCATGTTTGGTTTTTAGTTTTAGTCCCAAAGGAAATTTTTGGTACCGGTTTTCTCTTTTTTATATCTTCTATATAGATACTACCCAAATGGGGATGGGTTCCCCTTTTGAGTCTGGTTCCTCTCAAGGTTTCTTCCTCATAACATCTAAGGGAGTTTTTCCTTGCCACAGTCGCCACGGCTGATCATCAGGGATAAACACACATCATTCACCTTCACTGTTAATGTCTGTAAAACTGCTTTGAGACAATGTTTGTTGTGAAAAGTGCTATAGAAATAAACTTGACTTGATACTAGATATCTCTTCTACTGTTTTTCAAGCTTATTTTTTTATATGATTTTTGTAACATCTCTGTACATGTTTAATATGACGGGAAATAGTGAAAACACAGTTGTTTTTCTTACAGTTTTGTGAGAAATTTTTACAAATGCTATACAGTTAAGTAATAAATATCTATACAATGTTACTTTCCGGATATTTCGTAGGTGGAACCTGAGTGACAGGTGGATACTGTATATAATTTATTCAAATAACCTCACACACACACACACACACACACACACACACACACACACACACACACACACAAGCTCAAAGTGGAAGAGCGGCCTTTTCTCTAGGTTCTCGAGGTTCACCGGTAGCTCACGCAGCCTGCTATGAGGTTTCCATAGAAACAAATCTGTCCTGCAGCCTAGGTAATCCACACGAGCAATACAGCCCTGCATGTGTGTGTGTGTGTGTGTGTGTGTGTGTGTGACGTAGTGCAGATGGGTAAATGTCGGGAGGAGAGGGACTCTGACCTGCCAGGAGAGTGATATTAATATTCATCCGGCATCTCAATCACACACACACACACACACACACACACACACACACACACACACACACACTAACAACTCATCAGAAAACAAAAATATGGAGTAATCTGAAGTTTAACTAAGGATGTGTCCTTCTGTAAATCATTTCAGCAGCTTTATACACACATATATATAAAAAATAATATATTTACTTTGTATTTTATCATTTTGACCTTTAAAATGCTCATTATAAATCACAAGGAGATAGCATTGCACTCCATACCTTCAGAATTAGCCCCCGAAAATAAAAAAGGTATCTTGAGTTCACTTTTTATTACATTTGCTTGGTAATGTAAATGACATGGACTAGCTACTGAGGTCTTTTGTATATTTGCTCATTATATTAGATAGCTAGTAACGTTTTATTGTTTTGTTTTGTTGATAATGAGCCTTAGACTTTATTCACGCATCACAAATCCAAGTAGAAAAAAGCTAAATTTGTTTTGGATAATTTCTACAGTAGGACAGACTCGCTAGTCATGCATCTTAGCATTTTTTTTTTTTTAGCTAAAATATATATACACATATTCTTTGCTTACATGCTAGTAGATTTTTGGCTAATGTAATATATAAGTTCTCTTTTTTTTCTCTTTAAGATCCATGAGGTTACAGTGAATAATTTCTACAATGTTTGAGCTACAATGTTTGCATTCAAGTCTCCATCAGTGAAAAGTTGCTAATCTCAACAATGCTAAAACTTTAATAAATGGACATTTGTTGCTACCCAGATTAGGATGTCTTCCTTTTTGAGTCTGGTCTCTTTCTCAAAACCATCTCAGAGACTTTTTGTCTCCACTGGTTCGTTTACTAGGGATAAATGTATAAGTACTCATTTAAGATGCTAAAATTAATATTGATATTTTATTTCGTTCTGTAAAGCTGCTTCGAGACAGTGTTCATTGTTTAAAGTGCTGTAGAAATAAAATTTAATAAAATGTAATTTTCCAAAATTCCAAAAAAGTTTAATGAAATTAATTCACAATTGTAGGTAGTTTTTAATTTGTTTATAATTGATTAAAAATAGTCTCAAAAAATTATTCCTAATGTGTTGTCTAGTAATGTTTTGTGTGTGACAGAAATAAAATAATGTAAAACAATGCAATATCTAATAACATAAAATCCAGACAAACAAATCGCAATACAAAACAAAAAAAAACCAGGTGTTTTAGCAGTAGAAGAGATTCGAAGGAGCCTCACCTGATGACATTTACAGATTTGAACTTTAAGGAAGATTGATATTTAAGTCAGATGTAATTTCATAAAAATGTAGATATGATACGATATTATCGCTTTGGCAACGATACCTTTTTTTTTAAAAGAACAAAAAAAAACTACTTTAATCACTGCTTTGCCAATTGAACCGGTTGTGTTCCCCGCTCATCACTTTTCCATGCTAATGCTAGCAGCGGTCCCTGTGCTAGCGGTAGCCTCCTCCCTGAGCCTGGCACTTTGACGGACAGCTGTGTAGTTCTGGCCCAACTCCAGCGGCGCGGATTACTCATGCAACTAATCTCCCATGATGCCCTGCGGCCAAGCCGGGGCCTGCTGCGCCTTTGCTCTTCATCAATATGCATAAGCATGCTAATGAGGTGGGAAAAAAAGCACACAGGTGAGCTAGCTCAAAGAATTCAACACAACAGAGGAGTCTAATTAGCATAATTAGCAACCCACACGAGCAGCAGTCCAAATATCATAATGACGGCAAGAGTGCTAACCTGCACTCATCACAATTACTCACAGTATGCTAACGTCCTGAAACTCGGCCCGGGAAGACGCCGGTCCAATTAGCAGCATTAGAAACCAGTGCGGCGGCCATGTTGAAACAGGGTTGAGCTATGGCGTTAGAGCTACAATGCTAGTACACAGGTTTCTGCGCAATCTGACAGTCTCCTGCGCTTATGTGTTAGATTCAAAAAACAGAAAATAACACACGCTTGCAACCTTAACTTCGACAAACACACACGCACACGCACCCGCACACAAACACACACATGTGGAAGGCCTCATCTGCCGAAATGAGCTCATGCAAGGTGACAGGTTCTCTCTCCGCAACTGTGTTCTCTCCCTCTGCAGGCGCACTTCAAACACACACTTGTTGTGCTGCGAGATGATAAATAGCAGCAGCTGCAGAGTGTGTGTGTGTGTGTGTGTGTGTGTGTGTGTGTGTGTGTGTGTGTGTGTGTGATAACAAGCTCTTTAGGACGCCTGTTGGTTGTGAACTCTCGTAGCTGGTGCATTTTCTGGAGCTAACACGCTAATTGAGTGCATGTGTGTGTGTGTGTGTGTGTGTGTGTTGTAGGAGCGATGGCACTTCTGAACTAGTTCAGACTGAATCCTCTCCATGACGCAGGATCAGACAATTCTCAAAAAGATCCAGTTTCTACTGAGAGCTTTTTCACTTGCCGTAATAATGTGCATAACAGAAACAATTGGCTAGTTAGCTAACTAGAAACTCAAGTCACCTATCGATATACATGAGCTAGCTTGGACACTATGGGTCGTAGTGAAAAAGATTTTGAGAGCAATACGTTCTCGATAAGGTTTAAAAGAACTTGATTGAACATATCGCTAGTCTGCAAGTTAACAGTATAACCCTAGCTACTCACATCGTTAAAAATGACTAGCTAGCTTAAAAATTCTACTATGATTTTTAACCCTGTGTCCGACAAATCGATTCTCCAGCTTAGGATTCTTTATTTCACCATTTGCTAATGATGTGATCCTGGATTATGTGGAAACATCCAGAACCTTTTCCTGCTACAGGATGGTGCTTTATGTATTTAGAGCTGTTTCACTGGGTGAAATAAAGCCCATAACAGAAACAGATCGCTAGTTTGCTAACTAGAAACACCAGTCACCTAGCAATAAATATGAGCTAGCATAGACACAATGAGCCATAGCGCAAAAAAATGGAGATCAACAAAATCTTGATGATTAGAAAGAACTTGATTGAACAGATTGCTAATCGGCTAGTCAGCAGTATAATCCAAAATTGCAATCTAGCTTGAAAATTGTACGTTACACAGTAGCGTAGCATGTATTTTAACCATGTGTCAGATAAATCCATTCGCTAATCAGTTCAGGATGTGATCTTGGACCAGGTGGAATCTTCCAGAACCTTTTCCTGCTACAGGATGGGGTCAGTCCTGCTAGCTTTATGTGTTAGAGGTTAATGAAGAAAGCAATAAAACACAACTGAATTACGACTGTAGCCTTTATTCCTGAAGAAGACAGAGGAAGAGCAAGACGAGTTACACGTGGCAAAATAAAATTAAATATATATTTTTTTATTTTATGTAAAAAAAAAAAAAAGCCTGAGCTGATGTAATAAGGCAAAGATGAGGGAAGCTCAGCACTCGTCTCGTCTATGTTTCAAACAGGGCCTTGTTCTTTTTCCCGAACACGTCTCTATTCCCGAATAAAGTCTCAATCGCAAAAGAAGCCGAGCGTCGCTCCTAGTTAGAGCAAAACACACACTGTTAGAAACACACAAATAGAAAATTTTTGAAGTTTTTTCAACATGGAGGAGGATGTAGGAAAGAGAGAAAGAGAGCAGGGAAAGAAGGAGGGAAGAAGAGGAGAAGGAGGAAGACAGCAGAGCAGGAGGAAGGTGTTCCCTCGAGATTCCCCTCCATTAATTGTGAAGTGAAGGTGCCCTCGGGGCAACACAAGGGAACAGCATTAAACCAGCCGGCAGCCAGGCACTCTCTCTCTCTCTCTCTCTCTCTCTCACACACACACACACACACACACACACACACACACACACACACTCTGTTTTTCCTTCCTTTCTCTTCCACTGCACAAAACACACCTTTAATTCCTTTTTGTCCTTTTCACATTCAAATGTTCTCATAACATTATTCTAATAATATAGAAACATGCTTAGACAACAATCTGCACACAACCGTACGTGTGTGTGTGTGTGTGTGTGTGTGTGTGTGGAGAGACCAGAGAGAAGAAAAAGAAAAAGAAAAAGACAAGAACGTGAAAGACATACTTCGTCCACTAGAGGGAGCACTGAGAATGTAGTTAGACCTCTTTTCCGCTGCGTGCGTGAGTGCGTGTGCGTGTGCGTGTGTCTTCTCCATCATACCAGGTACTGCTGGATAAAGACATGTAGTGTATGGATTCATCACGGAAATACTAGACACACACTAAGCAAAGTGTGAAACACGTCACTCTTAGATAAGGAAAAATAGATTAAGAGAGAGAGAGAGAGAGAGAGAGAGAGAGAGAGAGAGAGAGAGAGAGAGAACTGGAGAGATAGAACAGTATTGAGACTGACAGACAGGCAGATAGTGAGACAGACGAAGAGACAGACCAAAAGATCAATTGAGAGAAGATAGACAGATAGAAAGAGACACAATCAAAGAGACGGCTAGAAAGGCAGAGTGACAGTTCAATGGCAAAACAGACAGAGACATGCAGAAGAGAGAGAAACAGAAACAGAGAAAAGTATAGAGGGACAAGAGATATATAGAGTGATATGTTGATAGCATAATAGGAAGAGAGACAAATAAAAAGAGAGGCAGATAGGTCAGAGCGATAGACAGATAGAAGACAGAAAAATAGAAGATCAGGAAGACAGAAAGATTGAAGGGCAGGGGAGAGAGACAGATAAAAGATCAGGAAGACAAGCAGA
Organism: Silurus meridionalis; assembly: GCF_014805685.1. Classification (NCBI taxonomy): domain Eukaryota; kingdom Metazoa; phylum Chordata; class Actinopteri; order Siluriformes; family Siluridae; genus Silurus; species Silurus meridionalis. The sequence continues at coordinate 24,706,490 of NC_060901.1, forward strand.
TATAGAGGCCCGAGCCACAAAACAGATAGAAGACCAGGAAGACTTGTCTCCCTTAGAACGCCTAAAAGACAGATAGATAAAATGTCAAGAAGATGTGCAGATTAGCAAAAACACCAAAAAGATAAACAGATAGAAGTTCAAGTGACAGACAGGAAGAACACCTGGAAGAGAGATGGATAGAAGGAGACCAAGAGACAAACAGCAAGAACACTAAAGTAGATAAACAGATAGAAGACCAAAAGATAGACAGATAGAAGACCAAGAGACAAGAGCAAGATTGCTTTGGAGATAGACAGATAGAAGACAAAGAGACAGACAGGGAGGAGTCCAAGAGACAGACATTGCACTAGGTAGATAGACAGCTTGAAGATGAAGAGGCAGACAGAAACACCGACAGATAGAGAGATAGAACACCAAACAGACAGCAGGAACATTAAGGGGATAGACAGATAGAAGACCAAAAGACAGACAACAATGAACACCAAAGAGATAGACAGATAGAGGACTAAAGACAGACACAAAAACAACAATGAGATAGACAGATAGAGGCAGACAGCAATAACACCAATAGATAGACATGTATAAGACCAGGGGGACAGACGGAATAAAAGATACAGACAAACAGAGAGAGAGAGACAAAAATGAAAGAGACAATAACAAAGATAGATCAACAGATAGAAAGAGACAGAAAAGCAAGAGAGAGACAGACAGGTAAAGACAGAACGTCAGATAAGTAAGAAGAGTGATGGAGAGACAGATAGATGGGACAAAAGAAAAATAGATGCCACAGACGTGGTAAGTAAGAGATTGGAACAGGGAGGCAAACACAAAGACAGACAGTCAGACAGACAGACAGACAGACAGACAGACAGACAGACAGACAGACAAACGTATGTATGTAGATTTTAAAGGCCTTGTTGCAGAGTAAGTTCAATATTGAAGTGCACACTTTGTGGCTGTGTTTCATTCCGCAAGTGTGTGTATATGTGGTTGGAGCACTAGCCCTAGTTTCTGTGGGATGGTGGGTGTAAAGTGGGTTGCCGGGGGCGACAGCGATATGAAAGGTGCCTAATGAAGCATTTAGCATGGGAAGGCCCCGCCCGCTGCTGCGTCAAACCTGATTGGCCGACGGGAGGCCTAACGTGAGAAGAACAGCCTTTTGTTGCTCGCCGAGGAGCCCTGAGGCAACGCCCCAACCCTGACCCCCCACACCCCCACCTCATCCCCACGGATGCAATGTGACAACTTAGAAGGACGGTGTGTGTGTGTGTGTGTGTGTGTGTGTGTGTGTGTGTGTGTGTGTGTAATGTCTTACTTTATGCTGCACTCTTCAGATACATGTCTCACTGTATCATTTCTACCTGTCTCTCTTCATCCATGTCTTTTAGTCTCACTCTAACCCTCTCTCTAGATCAGTCTCTCTTCATCATTCTCACTCTACTCATCTCTCTAGATCAATCTCTCTCAGTCTCTCCCTACCCGTCTCTCTCCCAGTCTCTCTCCTAGTCTCTCTACACATGATCAAATCAATAGTCTTTCTCTGTGTCCCACATGCCATCTAGCTTCATCAGTCTTTCTTGCACTTTCTCTAACTCTATCTCTCCATCAGTTTCTTTCAGTTATCTCTCTACACATCTCTTTATTCTCTCTATCAGGCTCTCCATCAGTCTCTGTCTACCCATCTCTCCATCAGTCTCTCTCCAAGACTCTCTCCCTTGTCTCATCAGTAGTCTTTCTCTGTGTCCCTCAACCTCAATCTCTCTCCATCACTCTTTCTTCATCAGTCTCTCTCAGTGCCTTGTTCTACCTGTCCCCCTCGATCAGGCTTTTTCCAAATTTTTTCTGTCTTAGTCTTTCTCTGTGTCTCTCACCCGTCTTGCTCCACAAGTCTTTCACTCCATCTATTTCTGTCTCTATGTTTAAAGCCGACTCTTTTATCAGCAGTCTCTTTTCAGTTTTCTCTACCCAACTCTCTCCATCAGTCTCTCTCAGTGTCTCTCTCTCTACCCATACCTCTCACAGTCTCTCTTGCAGCGTTTTATTATATCTCCATCAGTCTCTCTCGCAGTGTCTCTCTCTCTCTACCCATACCTCTCACAGTCTCTCTTGCAGCGTTTTATTATATCTCCATCAGTCTCTCTCTACCCATATCTCTTCATCAGTATCTTTCACAGTGGTCTCTCTCTAGCCATATCTCTCTAACAGTCTCTCTCGCATTGTCTCTCTGTCTACCCATATCTCTCTATCAGTCTTTCCCACAGTGTCTCTCTTTCTACCTATATCTCTCTATCAGTATTTCTCACAGTGTCTCTCTCTATGCATATTTCTCCTTAAGTCTGTTTCATAGTGTCTCTCTCTACCCATATCTCTCCATCAGTCTTTCTTGCAGTGTCTCTCTCTACACTTTTTTTCTTCTTTTCTTCTTTTTTCTTCTTTTATTACATTAAAATCAGGTGTATGAATATGTGTGTGTGTGTGTGTGTGTGTGTGTCTGTGAGGACAGGGTAGCTTCTGAGCCGCATCGCAGGGTACAGGAGTGGAAAATTGAAGTCATCAAGAGCTCGACTAACGATTCAGAAGAAAAGACGAGTAGAGCGGAGGACAGTAAAAGAGGAGGGAATGGTCCACTCCGTCACAAGAGACGGACAGAACGACACTCGTTTATCTAAGAGAGGGCGAGAGAGACGCACCGTGTTTTATGGTTATTGCGCTGCGAGAGGGATGGGTGCTTGAAATGTTCTCAAATTCTCTGCAAGCAATTACTTTCTATTGTCCGCACACACACACACACACACACACACACACACACACACACACACACACACACACACACACACACACACACACACAAAGGTTATTCTTTCTGTCCTTCTCAGGGATCCATCTTTGTAAATGATGGTTATTTGTTTACTGGCATTAGATTTTATAGTGGAGTTGGAGTTTCAAAGAAAAAAAAAAGTGTCTCTCTCACACACACACACACACACACACACACACACACACACACACACACACAATGTCATAATTCATGAGTCATGAATCAGTGTCAAAGTCAGAAGTACATTGTGAAAGTATATATTTTATAATGAACTGAAACACAAGAATTCATACTTCTTTCTTTCTTTCTTTCTTTCTTTCTTTCTTTCTTTCTTTCTTTCTTTCTTTCTTTCTTTCTTTTTGCCTCTTTATTTGAATGTAATTTTTTAATTTTTCTATTATTTCACCTGCCTTTTATCACACTTACCATGATCTTCTCCTCGAGGAAACTTCAAGAACTCACCAGCTCGCTCATCAGGGATGAACTTACACTTATAAAGAACATCTTCTTCATTTTTATCAACACATTATCTGTGTAAAGCTGTTCATTGTTAAATCTCTCAAATAAATACAATACAAATAAAAACAAATTGAATTGATCAAAATCTGGCAACCCGGTATATAAATCCCCACTCCGTACAGTAATGTTAAACAGAAACCTGGGAACAAAACGTCGAATGGACAAATTCAGAAACAGCAAAAATGTCTTCAAACATCACCTGAGCTTCTCTCATGCTCAATGCTCAAGTGTTGAGTTTCATAAAGTGGTGGAGCTTCAGGGTTCATCATTCTTCACTTCAGGATTATTCAGTTCTACTGTATGTTGTGGTGCACCAGTGGTGTTTATACCCCCTGGTGCTCCCTCTTTCTTTCTTTCTTTCTTTCTTTCTTTCTTTCTTTCTTTCTTTCTTTCTTTCTTTCTTTCTTTCTTTCTTTCTTTCTCTCTTTCTTTCTTTCTTTCTTTCTCTCTCTCTTTCTTTTTTCTTTCTTATAGGTGTGGATTATATGTGCTTAAACATATATATAAAAAAAGGTCTTCACAGTGAACTTTCCAGCTGAAAGATCTCCACACACTTTCTATTAGAGCTTCAACTGATGAAGTGATTGCGTTTTCAACTGAGGTTTGTGTCTCCAATGATGAGTAAATGGAAAACGTCAGGCCCATGCTGCTCTTTGTCAGAAACAGGCGTCCACAAGAACGAGAAATGGAGGGAGAGATGGAGAGAGAAAGAGTGAGAGAAAGAAACACGCAAAAGTACAAAAACAGACGGTGTAAAATTTTAATCTGTAGCTATTTGGAGTTTGGAAACGTAAAGTGCGTATGAAAGCACGCCTGTGTGTGTGTGTGTGTGTGTGTGTGTGTGTGTGTGTGTGTGTGTGTCTCTGGGGCCACTGAGTGAAGACGCTGTTATGGAAGGAAGTTGTTGCAGCTAACATGATGAACATAACCCTCAGTGACAGCTTCTGTTTGGCAAATGAGTTTTCTACATAAAGCATATATTCTCTCTCTCTCTCTCTCTCTCTCTCTCTCTCTCTCTCTCTCTCTCTCTTCTTGCATTTGTGCCGTCGTGGCCTAATTGCCTCTGCATAATCAATCCCAGCATGCACATCGAGACTATCATGTCCCACAGACACACTCTCCCTACAGCCTGGTTTACCTCAGTAACCATCTTGTACCCTGGAAGATTCCACCGTTTGTTTTAACTTCCTGTTTCTACATTTACTGATTCATTGCATTTATGAATTTAATTGATGATTCCTAGAAAGTAAAACACTTTTTAATGCTCAATGCATAAAATCTTTGCATTCTGTAAGTTGTAGTAATTATGCAGTGATTTAAAAAAAATCATATATCAAGAGATTGGTCTGGACATGTCTCTGATTCTAGAGTCAGGGCCTCCAGACTTGGCTTACAGTCTAGATTTTGGATTCTGGATTGTCGTATTGCGTTCAAAACCATATTGTGTTCAAGACGTGTCAACCACTTTATATCAAAGACATCAGACTGGACTCACCCTCTAGAACTGGATTTCTGGATCAGGCTCATTGAGCTGGTTTTTAAACTCTAGATACACCAGAGCAGAATTTTTTAACACAACTCCAGAATTAGACTCGAGATCTAGGACACCGTATGTCTAGGACTTCCAGGAATTCCAGCCTTTAATAAAGAGTAAATAAAGCTCGGGACTTGTCTCTAGTAATTTAGAGCTAATAATTTGGACCCAACAGAGCCTAGTGCTAGACCTCTTTATTTTGGCTTTAGAGGTTTATTCATCTCACTTGACTCAGGAATGTGTTCTGGACTTGAGTTAGAATTGAGATTCTGGATTTGACTCAGATTCTACACTTTGCATTTGACTCTACATCTAAGTCTCCAGAATCAATCAATCAACAGATCTATAACTTTAGAGATGGATTTCTGGATTTGATGCAGAATCTAAACTCAGCTGTGCAGAATGTGACTCTCCGAATAGAACTGGATGAATTAATCATTGTATGGTTTCTGGATTTAACAATAGCTATTATTCCTCCTACACTTTAAAAGTTACAGATGAGTTGAGTATCAACAAATACATCCGAGTCGAAGTGTGAAAAGTTGAAGTGGAAAAAGAGGACACTGGATCCTGATTACACCTTGGACCGAGAGACAATTTGAGCTGGCTGGAGTGTGTGTGTGTGTGTGTGTGTGTGTGTGTGTGTGTGTGTGTGTGTGTAGCTGTCTATATCCATTGCTCCCTCTAGACAGAGACATCGACACACCAGCCAGTGAGAGCTGATTTATCTTCCAGTCTAAGGAACTAATCCTGTCAGGCAGCACAGAGGATTGTGGGTAATTAGACTCACCCAATTAGCAGCTGTGGAATGAAGAAACAGGTGCAGCGAGAGAGAGAGAGAGAGAGAGAGAGAGAGAGAGAGAGAATGAAAGGTGGAACGAATGTAGACAGACATGGAGGAAAAGTAGGAATTTCAAACATGAACTCCAGAAGTAGTGGAACACCTCAAAGATTTGGGACACACACACACACACACACACACACACACACACACACACAACATGTGGAAGAACATATATGAACAGCCAATAAAAAAACAAACAGGAAATAACAGAAAACATCTCAGAATTAACTTCATTTATGTCTATCTTTCTTTCATTTTTTTTAGTCTATTCCTCAGTATTTCTCTCTCTCTCTCTCTCTCTCTCTCTCTCTCTCTCTCTCTCTCTCTATCTATCTCTCTCACTCTCTTTCTCTCTCTCTCTGATGTGGTTAAATGGAGGATCCCCCACTGAGAGCGAGCGATAGAAACAGTAAAGGAAAAAGCAATATAAAGAGTATCAGGTGGGAAGAATTATCCTCCAGCCCTTAATTGTAGCCCCCCGAGTGTGTGTGTGTGTGTGTGTGTGTGTGTGTGTGTGTGTGTGTAAGAGAGAGGGAAAGTGTGTCCAAGAAAGTGTGTGTCTGACCCCCTGCTCTTTGCCTCAGGCACTGACTGACCCGGCCTGCCCCCAGCCCCTCCCTCTCATTAAAACACTAATCCTGTCGCAACGCCACATGGCCCTCAGACCACTCCCACACACACACACACACACACACACACACACACACACACACACACACACACAGAATACAAATACACTGTAATTAAAACAAAACACTAATTAAATGCTATTAAATTAAATTCAGATAAAATGTGCTGTTTGTAACATTTAGAGCTCTTTCTCGACCATAATGTTTCATACATATTTTCAAATATACTTTATATCTGCAATTTTGCTGTGTAATATATATAATAAAGCCCGTTGCTGTTTCTGGATTGTGTGATTTTGGGGGTCGAAAGTAGCTTCTCTTCAAATAAAGCATACCCTTTTGTTTAAAAAAGCCAAAATCTCAAATTAAAGGTGAGGTATGTGACTTTATACATCTTTCAAGATCAGGAACAATAACCGTTCAATACCGTATAGATTTTGTAAATATAAAACTTATATTTTGTTGTTGTGTTTTACATTTTACTGGCCTAGAAATGAGCTCTGCCTCAACAGAGTCCATCCACAAAATCTCACGAGTTTTATTGTAAATATTTCTGGACTTGAATAATCATATAATATCCACATGTGGTTTGCAGAATTGCCATGTAATAAATAAGAATAAAAGATTAAGGCCCAGAAATTTCATCCTCTCACCACCAACACCTGCATGAGCGCCGCCTCCTTTTGGGCACTTTACATCACTAAAGGGGCGATTTAGAAGATACAATTATTTGAAAGGTGTTTTTTTTGTTTTCAGTGCAATATTTTACACGGCTGATCAGACATTAATTCATTTCAATTGTCTTTTTCTTTTTCCTCACACTCAGTAAGCAGCAGGAAACCACCTTAGTTGTAAATCATCTATATTCTATATGTTAGCAAGTTAGCAAGGTAGCGCTAGCTCCTGATGAGCTAGCGCTACTGCTAGGTAATATTTGTGCTAGCAACAAAGGCACAAATTGTATGCACAGATTCGTGTCAGATTTTTCTAGTACATGTGTCTGCAGGTGTGTGTGTGTGTGTGTGTGTGTGTGTGTGTGTGTGCGTTTGTGTGTTTGTGTGTGCAGGATTAGGTCACACTCTCCAACATTCTTTTGTGCAAGGAAGCAACTCAGGCCAGGAAATAGGGGCAGCAAATCGATTCCCACAACAGTAACCAGCAACAGATCGTCTCTGACCTCTATATGAATTATGTGTTCGTGTATGTGTGTGTGTGTGTGTGTGTGTGTGTGTGTGTGTGTGTGTGTGTTAGGGACAGGCTAACAGCGCTGGGCCGGATATCGCTATCATGCTCCTCGGTTTTAATATTCTTGCTTGCAGGCATGCCACAGCCCGGTGTGTCTCATGCCCATATATATTAATAGCTTCATCTCCCCGACCGGAGAAAGCAAATAAAACACAAATGAAAGAATCCTCATGCATATAAACTACATAGGCTTTCTCCCTTTTTTTTCACTCTTGTTCTATCCGTCGGTCTCTCACACACACACACATATACACACACATATACACACACACACGCAAATAAAATTGGGTGCATGTCAATCACCGAGTTCTTGCTGTTTGGTGTCAGGAAAGTTTCCTGGGTTTTTTTTGGAAAGGAAATAAATTTACATTTATGTTAAAAAATATAATATTAATAAAACCTCAATTTGTCACCCCAGTTATTATTATTATTATTATTATTATTATTATTATTATTATTATTATGCCAACTGATCATTCTGATCATATTCAGCCTACTCCTCATCTGTAGCTGTTGTGGAATGAATAAACAGCTACTAAATCCACATGAATATATTGGAGCTTGTGCAGTTTGCTACAGATGTGGTTTGCGAGCTCTGACTAGTGCACTTTCTGACCGTCCGATCAAAGAACGTGAAAATGCCGACATTATTGGACGCCTGCTAGATGGCCCCGGAGTCAGCAACTCGAAATCTGTTTGGTTAAATTAGCATTTCTATCATGAAACTATCATTCTCATTTTAAGGCTACTTCAGTTTACATTTTCTTATGTACTTTAAGCTACAGATGACTTCATTTTATATTCTAAAGTATGCTGAAATATGATTGGATAGAAACTCTAACATAAACATACACTCCAGGAAGCACAACTAAGAGAAAACCTATGAAATGAAGAGAATAGACCATTGGGAATACATATTCACAGAAAATATATATATTTAAACTTGAGTCTGTGATTCTGATAGTGTTTGGGCCAGTGATAGTTTTAGGGCCCCGATGTTTATCATTGAATAGTTGTTGCAGGTCTGCAATCAAGAGTAGTGTAGCTCTTTAAAAAATATATATATTTTCACTTCTCTACCAAAAGGTGGCGAAGTCATAATGTCGTCCATTTACTGTATCTGTCCATCTGTCCTGATGCCCTTCTTATTAAATATCATCATGTTTTGAATAAGAAATGATCTTTTTTATACCTAGCAAATAAACTGATAAGATTTAGAACCAGTGGAAACAGTGTCAAGGTCAAACATCTGAAACATCCTTCAATAGCTTCCTACCTGTTTGATGTATATTTTAAAGATATGTCATGCATTCAAATTAGTAACAAAAAGGACTAGACTGAGTGGAGGTGGGTTCCTGTCCACGTGTTAATGATGTACTAACCCTGTATGATGCTACTGCAGCTGCCTGACCCAGTGAACTAGCATGAGGTAGATTCCCTGTCATGAACGGTTTTCAGGGTAAGCATCTTAAACTTGAGTCTCAATAGAAAGCGGATCACCTGACGTAGATTCAAAATGGGAGGCAGCCCCCATCCTTCTTGGGAATTATGAAGTACCGGCTTCAGAACCCGGACTCTCTGTCTAGTGGAGGGACCAGCTTTATGGCCTCCTTCCTACCAGAGCAGGACACACCCCTTGCACCAGGGAGGACGAGACCCGAACTGAATCGAGTAGCCTCTCTCTCTCTACAGTGCGCATTAAGATACGTCTGGCAGGTGTTTCCAGGCTGCCAGATAATCTCTTAAGGGAACCAATCTCTCGAGACTGGTCTCTGGTATTCCGGTAAGAACGGCAAGGGAGGTAACGCTGGAACACAACCAGCATGCTCCGCTCCCAAGCCGGTGACGTCACGCCGTTCCATTGGACAGATTGCACACGTGATTCTGAGCCTGGTCACAAGGAAGCGTTCCCAAAGCATTGTTGACGCAGCGTCTCGTTCCCTCAGTGAACCAGGGTTACATACATAACCTAGAGATGATCTTGTAAATGTAAATGATTAGAAAAGTGTTTGGAATATCTGGGAACTGTAAGAAATCTCTGCTTCGACAGCAGCACAGAAGCAATCTGTAACAAATATAGATTAATAATCTGGGAGGAAAACATTTTAATAATGGACATCATTAAATCTGTCAGAGGATCTCTTTTTGACATTTTTGACTGATAGGTAGAGCCAAGAGCAAAAATCCCAGTAATCCAGTAATCTTTCCTCCATTCTCCCACTCTCATGTCCTCCCATCCTCACATCTTCAACCCAACTATCTTCCCATCATTTCCTCTCATCCTCCCTTCTTTCTATCCTAATATCCTCACATCCAACCCATCTTCCCATCCTCCTATCCTCTCATCCAACCAGTTTTCCCATCCTCCTATCCTTTCATCTTCCCATTCTTTCCATGCTTCTATCCTATTATCTTTCCTTCTTCCTATCCTCTCATCCTCCCATTTTCCTATCATCAAATTCTCTTTTCTTCCCATCCTCCTATTCTCTCATATTCCCATATTCCCATCCCTATTTTTTGGATCATCATCAATGAATTTCATATTTTTTATTTATTTATTTAATTATTTATGTATTTTCATCACTAGGCTTAGGGTACGTCTATAAACAATTCATTCCACGTGTGTGTGTGTGTGTGTGTGTGTGTGTGTGTGCAGGTGGGAGCATTATCATGAGATGAAGGGACGAGAACATCTGTAGTAGTAAGGAATAATTATTGCTTGTATTATTGTAGAAAAAGATTCATTTAATGAAAAAAGAAATAAAAATGGGCAGAGTCACTCTTGACATAATTCATAATTCTCTTCCACCTCAACCCCACGTTTCTTTCTTTATCTTCTCTTCTCTATCCTTGGCAGCCATCTTGTCTCTCTCTCTCTCTCTCTCTCTCTCTCTCTCTCTCTCTCTTTTTCTTTCTCGTTCTCTTTCTCTGAAGTGAGAGATGAAGGCATTTGTCTGGAGGGTGGGTGAGGGGTATCATCCAGAATGTTGTGTGTGTGTGTATCAGTGTGTGTGCAAGTGTGTAGTCTGTCACCGGGAGTTCATCTCAAGCAGCCTGACAGGTACAGACACTCCGGCCAACATGAAAGAGAATTCCAAATCGAGTTTCTGACACGAGCCTTGTTCTGCGCCCGTGTGTACGAGGCTGTGTGTGTGTGTTGTTCTGTCTATTTGGCCTGTGCTGCGCTGTGAAGAAGGAGGAACCTGCAGGGCAACACAAACACTGACAGCCAGATCAACCAATCAAACCAGACCCCCATCGGCTCTACCTGGCCAACCTCTGTCCTGGAAGTGGGGTCAGGCTCCGCCCCTGCAGCGGATTATGCAAATGAGAAAGGAATGTGAATCAAATCCATTGTGCACTTTTGAAGAAAAGTGGCACATTCGACAGAACTTTACGTCCCATTGTGAGTGGACCTCATTATACCAGACATTACTTTTTACTCTCACTGGAGTCGATTTACTGAAAATAAGAATGCTAGATTTTATGTTTGGCTGCATCTTAAATAGTCTTAAAATTGCAATCAAACTGATATTCACTTCCCAGGAGTAGAACAGGTAGTGAGCTGGAGGTGTAAGAATGCACAGTGTGACGTCATTTAGTGCCAAAGATACCTGCAGTTCTCTTAATATGAAAGATTTTAGATGATTCTCAAATACACCAATAGGATGGTGGCCAACTCACAGAACAACTACAGATGAGGTAGTGGTGATGAAGAAACTTGCACAACATGCTCACATCCCAGTCAACAAACTGTTTAACTTTATCTAATCAAAAAAGAAACAGGAAAATACCAGTCAGAACCTGCAGGATCAGGGTGGGATTTTTTCCATACTTAACGAGTAGTAATATGATACATTAAAGATACATATGAAGCAGCTACTGATGTGATATGATTCACCCCATAATGGTGCAGTGTGATCCGGTTTCAATTCATCACAATGCGATTCAAAGCAATACGATGCTGTGCAATTCAATATGGTAACAGATAGTTAGACAGACGTCATTAAACATAAATGTACCGAAATGCCATGTGACTTCTGTCCGTCCGTCCGTCAGTCCTTCTATCTATCTATCTATCTATCTATCTATCTATCTATCTATCTATCTATCTATCTATCTATCTATCTAGCTAGCTAGCTTGCTAGCTTGCTAGCTAGCTATTGGACTGAGGCTACGTCTACACTAATATGAAAAAAATTGAAAAGTAAAAACATTCTGCATCCACACATAATTTTAAATCGTTTCCCAAAAGTTGTTTTTGGTCATACAGAAACTTCTGTAAATGTTTTCATCCCTGTAGTGCACGAGAAAAATCTATCTGTTTCGAAAGCCTCCATTTTCGCAGTTCACACCGCAACATGAAAAATGTAGTTTTCTGATTTTTCGAAAATTTGGATAGCGTTTTTTTAAAAAGCTACGAAAACACTGTCTCGGTGTGGATACAATATGCATTTTCAAACAAAAACATATTAGTGTGTGGAAATGACACAGGTTGAAGCATCATATGTTTTGCTCATGCGCAGTACAGAGACGTGAGCGTTTTCAACGTGGATGAGGATGTGGATTTTTTTTAATTTATCCAAATTAGTGTAGCCACAGTAAAAGGAAATCTATTTTCAGATTATCATTGTCAACAGGAGACACACTTTCCAGACATGTTAAATTAAAGCAGGAATACACGCATTAGTGTACGATGTGAATCCGAGCTTAAACAAAATGGCTGCCGTACTAATCAGAACTCAGTGTGATTAAGCAATGTGGACAGTATGTGTGGGTAAGAAATTAATTTAGGGTACATCATGATAATAATAATAATTTGAAAACATTTACTTTCAGAGCGTGAAACAAATGTGTGTCATGAGTCAAGCTTGGCTGAGGAAGTAGTCTGAGAGAAAATGAAAGATTGGAAAGAAGGGGACTGGGCTCTGACAAGGATACAGTGTGCGACTGAGTGTGTGTGTTTGTGAATGTCAGTGCCAAGCGAGAGTGTGTTTGCGCCTGTTCAAAGCCAATGCATGCTGCGTAGCACCGTTACCTGCCTTTCTGGCTGCTTTAAAGTGGAAGCGAAGGATGACAGGGGTGACGGGACGAGCGAGGAGAACGAGCAAACATGCGTGTGCAGCAGAACATCGCTTACCTGAGCACAGAGATCTGAGCTGAGAAAAGACAGGGGAGGAGCAGTGGAACACACTGCTAAACGTTTCCAACGTGTGTGTGTGGCAGTGCTTCAGCGTCAGTTCTAACACACTAGCACTGGTGTGTATTCAGATTTGAACACACTAACATGTCTATTTGCATCGGAGTAAAAATAGTACACGGAACAGCTCCCTGCATACTTACACACAGATCCTTTATACCATATTCCTCATCTAACAACATTCATCACCTAGCCGGGTAAACAAATTAGCACTAACTAGTTAGAGAAGTTCACTATCAAGCTTCTGTGTGTGTGTGTGTGTGTGTGTGTGTGTGTGTGTGTGTGTGTGTGTCATCTATTCAACTGCTGCTCATTAAACTACTGTACATCTTACATGCTTTTCTTCCCGGGATTTACACACACACACACACACACACACACACACACACACACACACACACACACACAATCCTGTTAGCTTGCTTGAAGCAGTACTTGTGGAGGATTATTCAAGGGATTTGTTCTCTCTAACTGAAGTTAAGCCACAAAACTTCACACTATAAGTGTTTTAATGAGAATTATCCACTTAGTCAGCTCAAAGAACACACACACACACACACACACACACACACACACACACACACACACACAGTTTCAACATTAGTACTTGCTGAGAGGTCAAATTGTATATTTTTATTCCGTTATTCCTTAATTTATTCATTTAGTGTACCTCACACTATCCATGTATATATATATATATATATATATATATATATATATATATATATATATATATATATATATATATATATATATATATATACTGTATAGTCATACAATACGGTATTGTAAATTGTTCTGTTTTGATAAATGATGTACTGTAATTTCTTAAATTATTAACGAATGACCGTATACTACCCCATACTGATCACCATTCTTTAAGACTCCTAGGTAAGCTTTGTCTCAACTTACAACATTTTTTAAGTTACGATGGGGTCTTCGGAACGCGTCTCCATCCTAAGTCTGTATATATCCTTCCCCTCACTTGTTTCTATTCTCTAAATATGTGTAATAACATGTTTACTAATTAAATCCCCAAGGTTTCTTGCTCATGAAGTCTCAAGGAGTTTTTGCTTGACAATGTCGCCACTGGCTCGCTCATTAGGAATAAACAGATAGGGACTAATTTATGATGCTAATATTTAAAGCTACAATTAATTTGTTATTTTGTTACGCTCTGAGTTACTGATTGAAAGGTTGGTGATTCAAACCCCAGTGTTACCAAACCACCATGCTTTAGCCCTTAACCCTTGGGACTACAGGGGGGCTGTATCATGGCTGACCCTGTGCTTTAACCCCGGTTACATTGCTGGGATGTGCAATGTACAATGTCCATTCTTAAAATTGCTTTAGAATAGAATGGAATAGAATAGAATATGTAGTAAACTAGTAAATCAGATGTAAGCTAGTAAGCGCAGGGGATAAACTACTGAATGTGAGTTAAATAAGCAAATGTAAAAAATAAACTAGTAAATGCACCTTCTAAGCTATTACATGAGAAACAGAAACTTTTACATTTATAAGTGACATTAGAATACAGGAAAGATGGCAGTGGAGTTTAACAGGATTTTGGATGGTGAGAAGATGCCTGAGGAATGGAGAAGGAGAGTGCTGGTACTGATCTTTAAGAATAAGGGAGATGTGCAGACCTGCAGTAACTACAGGGGAATAAAGTTGATCAGTCACACCATGAAGTTATGGGAAAGAGTAGTGGAAGCCAGGCTGAGAGAAGAGGTGACCATCTGTGAGCAACAGTATGGTTTCATGCCGAGGAAGAGCACCACAGATGCACTATTTGCTTTGAGAATATTGATGGAGTCTCCATGGACTATAATGTTTGCAGATGATATTGTGATTTGTGGTGAGAGTAGGGAGCAGGTGGAGAAGAGCCTGGAGAGGTGGAGGTACACGCTGGAGAGAAGGGGAATGAAAGTCAGTAGGAGTAAGACAGAGTACATGTGTGTGAATGAGAGGGAGGGCAGTGGAGGGGTGCGGTTGCAGGGAGAAGAGGTGAAGAAGGTGGAGGAGTTCAGGTACCTGGGGTCAACAGTGCAAATAATGGAGAGTGTGTTAGAGAAGTGAAGAAAAGAGTGCAGGCAGGGTGGAGTGGGTGGAGAAGAGTGGCAGAAGTGATTCATGAGAGAAGAGTATCTGCAAGAGTGAAAAGGAAAGTTTATAGGACTGTGGTGAGACCTGAGATGTTGTATGGTTTAGAGACAGTGGCATTGAGTAGAAGACAGGAGGTGGAGCTGGAGGTAGCAGAGCTGAAGATGTTGTTGGGAATGACGACGATGGACAGGATTAGAAATGAGTTTATTAGAGAGACCGCGCATGTAGGACATTTTGGAGACAAGGTGAGGAGAGATTGAGATGGTTTGGACATGTGCAGAGGAGGGACATGGGGTATATCAGTAGGAGAATGCTGAGGATGGAGACACCAGGAAGAAGGAAAAGAGGAAGACCAAGGAGGCGGTTTATGGATGTGGTGAGAAAAGACAACACAAAGTTGGGTTGAAAGAGGCAGATGTAGAGGAAAGGGGGGTATGGAGACGGATGATCCGCTGTGGCGCCCCCTAATGGAAGCACCTGAAAGAAGAAGAAGAAAGAGAAGATTCACTTATTCACCCCGCACATTCACCTCTACCAATTACTTATTTAGCTCTTACAGTCACCCATATTCACCCCTCAAATTCACCCCTCACATTCACTTATTTACCCCTCACTTTTCACCTCTTATTCACCCCTCACATTCACTCCTTATTCACCCCTCACATTCATTGGAATTGGAGAAGCTGGTGTTGGATTTATGATGATCCCAGATGTTGAGCTCCTGGATCCATCATCTCAAATGACTGTATAAGACTGTAGAAAGAACATTTACTTATAATCTTATACTCCAGTGCTCATGTTAGTTCTCACTCTCCAGTGTTCTGTATTGTTTAAAGATTTATGATTAAACTCTTGATGTCCCCAAAATCAGGATGGGTTCCCCTTTGAGTATGGTTTCTCTCAAAGTTTCTTCCTCATAACATCTAAGGGAGTTTTTCCTTACCACAGTCTCCATGGCTGCTCATCAGGGATAAACACACATCATTCACCTTCACTGTTGAATTCTGTAAAGCTGCTTTGAGACAATGTCTGTTGTGAAAAGCGCTATAGAAATAAACTTGACTTGACTTAATATGTCATATGACCTGTATTTAGCGACAGATGGAGTTAGTTTGTTATCTTTTAAAACCATTTCAGTCACTCAGCAAGCGTAAGTGGTAAAATGATAAATAAATGTGAGTGTTTTCTGCTAATGTGAACAGTAAGAAAGAGTGTGAACGGTTCAGGTTTGAATTGCAGCCTAAAAGACACTGATAGAAATTCAGAAACTCTGTTTGAATGTCTCACACACACATGTACACAACCTCACACGCACACACACACACACACACACACACACACACACACACACACCGCTGGGATGGTACACCTATTTGCAGTTGGAGTTTTAAGTGGTTTGCGTGTTTGAGGGGAGTTTAACAGGGACATGTGAAATGTTAATTCACCCGGTGTGTGTCATCTCAGGGCCGGCTCCATTCAGCAGGGCTTTCACTAGGGAGAAAGGGGGGGAGAGAAAAAGAGAGAGAACGAGAGAGTGACAGAGAGAGAGTTTGCCATTCCAAACCTGCGCATCATTCTGTTTGAAGTGCTGATCCGAACTCCGGTCTGCCTCACCTGCAAGATCAATACCTCTCCGTTCAAAGGCGGGACGGCTCCATACGGCCGCATGGTGTTATTAATTTATAGAAACTTCTTGAAACTTTTTCTAAAGGGAAGTTTAGGAAAAAAAAAAGGGGTGAAAAAAAACACCCGGAGAAGAGCAAGCGCAGGAAGAAGGAAAGACTGATTAATGCAACGGTGGGTTTTGATTGATGTCCGGATCACATAAGCACAAGTGCAGGTCCTACTACCAATATTCAAATGAGGCAGATATTTAAATGAGCCTTGTGTGGGATTGTGAGCGTCGCAGGGTCGGCATGCAGGATCAGAAGGACTGGGATTAAATGGAGTGTTCTGGAAACGTTTTCAAAACGACAGAGTGTGTGTGTATGTGTGTGCGCTTGAGTTGGTAAGAACATCAACAAAGATGCAGTGGTTCTGAATAAAAATAAAAATGAAACCACTTTCAAGCTGTTTTCTGAACCATGTTCATTTGAAAAGGTTATAAAACAGATGTTTACGTCATGTTGCGAAATCTAAAATCAGATAGTTTTCAATAGAAATGATCTTGCACTGTATTTGAGCCATGTAATAGAAAATGTACATGCATAAATGATACATTTTCGTTTCAGTCCCTCTTAACATACAAACACCATCTCCTGTGTGAGACCTTAAAAATTGGAAAACCTTTCAAACCCATTTATTCAGGCGGAAATCAGACTTTACTGCCTCAGATCACATCATTAATCTGATCATCAGTTATATCATTATATTTTTTATCCCACCTGAATAGATGTTATTCTGGTTTATGTACAGTTTTATATTATGGCTAATCATTTTAGTGCATGTCATACTGGGTATGGTTTTAAATGTGACCAATAAAACTAGAATTGAATTTATTCACCTCTCACTTATTCACCTATTCTTATATCTTACATCTTACGTTAGTAAATTGTCACGTGATCTGTATTTAGCTACACGTTGAGTTACCTTGTGTTACCTTTTCAATCATGTCCAAAAAACTGTTTAGAACTGATGTACCAGAGAAAAATACTTTAACTCAGTGTAGACGTCGGCCATTTTGAAATTCATTTACATTCGCGAAGTGATGTCCTTTTCCTGGGCGAGCTAGTTCTCACAGGAGTGGTGCAGAGAGAGAGAGAGAGAGAGAGAGAGAGAGAGAGAGAGTTACTGGGGTCACCTCAGGATCTCTCTTGGGGAAACGTCCTCCTGGTCATCTAATTAACACTGCACTGAGAGAGAAAGAGAGAGAGAGAGAGAGAGAGAGAGAGAGAGAGAGAGAGAGAGAGAGAAGGATGACTTAAGAGAGACAGTGTTTCTCCACTGTGTGGGGGCGGGGGCTGAGGATTGTATACTATACTAACAGAGGTTGTGAGACAGAGACAGAAATTGTGTGTGTGTGTGTGTGTGTTGTGTTTTTCCGGTTCTTTGTTGTCAGACGTGATGATTTAAGAGGAATTAGCATGGCTGTGTTCAGAGGAAAATCCTGCGCACACTTCCATGGCCCCAGGCTCGCAGTTCAACATAGCTTTATATTTATTTTTAATTATATCAATTTATCAGGAGGAGAAACATCAGACAACTTGGAGCCCGGCTTCATTTCATCTCCTCTCGCTCTCACCTGAGGGAACATGCATACAAACAGCCGTCCCAATATGCACTGGGACACACACACACACACACACACGGTCGTTTTATCATCCAAAAATAAATACAAACTACACAAGGAACATGCAACACACACATTAGAGAAATGCTCACACGCAAAATCACGAACGCAATCTCACACTTTAATTGAGCTGTGAATTTATCAGTGTGTGTGGATTTATGTGTGTGTGTGTGTGTGTGTGTGTGTGTGTGTGTGTGTGTGTGTGTGTGTGTGTGTGTGTGAAAGACTAAAACATGCTAGCTCATTAAACTTCACTTCACAACATGCTAGTTATATGCTCGTTATTTAGTTCAGTACCCTAGTGTACTTCTCTTCAAGTGCACTTGGAAATGCTTAACCCTTTTTTTATTTTCTGAGGTAACACATACCATACGTGGTTATATATAAAAGTTTTGAGACTAATGGTGCTTACTTGTGCTATTCTGACCACCTGCGTTACCACATCTGAGAATTTCATTATAAATGATGAGTTACAATAAAGAGCAAGCCTGAAATTCTGCATGAAACTGGGCAAATCTGACACAGAGATGTTTGACACGACATAGGTTTGACGTACGGCGATGCTGCAACGGATTGTTTGAGGTGTTTTGAGCGGCATGTGCACTTCAAGAGCGGAAGAACATAAATGGAAGACGTTGAGAGATCAGGAAGACCCTCAACGTGCTCGACCCACGAAAATGTAGAAACCATTCTACAACTTCTGAATGACGATCATTGGAGAAAGATCTGCATGATCTCACTTCCACGCCCACCCTACTCGTCAGATTTGCCACCTGTGCACTTCACCATCTGCCCGAAGATGAAGATCCAGCTCAAAGCTCGCCATTTTGACACCACTGTGGAGATCCGGAAGAAGGGGCTTGACCAGACATATTCCAGAAGTGGCAGCAACTCTGTATTGCTGACAGAGAGGACTATTTTTAAGGTGATATTGTGTAAACGTAGATAAATAAAGTCTTTCTCGTAAACAGAGCTCGTCTTGAAACTTTTTGATACCTCATACCATCACGTCCATGGTCAAATTTATATTTAATTTAATTAAATAAGGCTGTAGGTTTATCCCTATTGACTGAGCCAGTGGTGAGGAACAACTCTGTGAGACTTCATTAGGAAGAAAACCCATTCTCATTTAGGTGACACACATGTTCCTGAGGAACTCAAGCTGCATCAACAATGCTTTGGAAATGCCTCTGCGTGACCACACTCTGAACCACGTGTGTAATCTGTTTAATGGAAGGGCGTGACATAACCGGCAGGGCGACATAGTGACCAGGAAGCAATAAAAGCACATGTAGTGGAGAGAGTGCTAGCTTCTGTTGTTCTGGACTTTGTGTGTGTCTGTTTTTTCGAGAAAGGTAAGAAGGTAAAAAAAAAAAAAAAAAAAAAAAAATGAAATAGAACAAGCAATACTTCAGGCTGTGCGTTTCACTTTGCGCCTACTTTATTACAAGGGGGATACACTGTACATACAATCAAATGGATCTCACAAAAAGAATGGAGACAAGCACATCCCCTTCTCCTTCCTCACCTGCAAGATCCAGCACCTTCTCTTAGGGTTCAGATGCCTCCTCTTTGGCGGTTTCTTCCCCTCCGCAAAGAGCATGGTATTGGATAAACCTGTGGACTTGCCTTTGCAGCCAGTACAGTTTGAGGAATTTTTGGGTACTGACTCAAGCTGTTGCTAAGCTAAACATTGTTTGGCCAGCTGAAAAGCAAAACAAAACAAACTAGATTAGCACTTCCTGCAACCTTAGTTACTGCCTCTGTGCTTGGGCTTACCTTACTTTTCCAATCTGCACACCGAGATGTCCAATAGGACTATTGGCCGGTCTATGGCATCGATGGTGGCCATCGAGGCACTAGTGGTTGACTCTCTCTGGTCTCAATGACAGGGATAGCACCTTTCCCTGTTGTGTCAACTAGCCTGAGACACTGTCAATGCTGTTGTTGACAAATTCCAGGAAGCCAAAAGGCAGTCAGCGGCCTTCCAGCGATTCCTCCCTCGCTGCTCTCACAGAGTTGACCACGGACCATGATCTCAAAATATTGATTCCCTTAGTTGACTATCTGGCAGCCTGGAAACTCCTGCCAAACATGTCTCAATGGGTCCTGCGCACTGTAGAAAGAGGCTACAAGATTCAGTTCAGGTCTCTTCCAGTGTTTCCCACTCTGGTGGGTCCTGAGCTAGCTCTGGTCATGTAACAAGAATTAAACACTCTTTTTAGAAAGGGGCCATCAAGGTGGTCCCTACCCCTGACACAGTTTAGGTTCTATAGCTGGTTCTTCATAGTTCCCGAAAAGGATGGGGACTGCGTCCCATTTTAGATCTGCATCAGATGTGTCCGCTTACTCGCTGAGGTTAAAGATGCTCATGCTGAAACAAATTGGGTCTTAAATCAGGTCAGCATTAGCCATCGAAATGTTGTTCTCGTCCACAGGAAAGATTTGGAGTGAATGCTAAATGCCAACAAAAGTATGCTTTCTCTAGTACAGAGGATCACCTATCTAGGTGTAGTGTGAGATTTGACCACAATGCAGGCACATTTGTCACCAGCTCAGATCAAGTCGATCCTCACGTCCTTCAAGACAGTAAGAGAAGGCCAGTTACTTACTGTGAAGCAGTTTCAAAGATTGCTGGGTCTGATGGCAGCTGGGTCCAATGTGATACAGCTTGGCCTCCTGCACATAAGACCCCTGCAGTGGTGGCTCAGGACCATAGGGTACAGTTGCGCGTGTTGGAAGCTCCTTGTCGTTGCATAAAGTTAAATGATGGATGCCTCCCTCACGGGCTGGTCTATGGAAAGGGCCCCATCTCTTGTGGCACATCAACAGATCCTCCTGGTAGCCTTGACCTTAGTGCCAGTCCTGGCCACTTAGTCCTTTGACCTAGCTGTGCCTATCTACACTAGGCAGGGATTTGGCAGTTTGGCAGTGTTGTACTCTCGTTCACAAAGTGTTGTTGATGCAGCTGGAGTTCCTGAAGGTGAACGTCTCTAGGTTATGTATGTAACCTTGGTTCCCAGAGGGAACAAGAAGATACATCTTGGTGCCACACTCCCTGCATTTTCGCAAGTGCTTCCTTCCCTCTCCGAAGCTAGAGCCATCTCCACTGCATGTGCTTTTACAGCTTCCTGGTCGCCACATCACCCCGCTGGTGATGTCGTGCCTACCATTATACAGATTACACACATGGTTTAGAGCATGTTCATGCATGGGCATTTCCAAAGCGTTGTTGACATGGTGTCTCATTCCCTCATGGAACCAAGGTTACAGGGTTAGAATCACATCAGGTCTCTTCCAGTGTTTCCCACTCTGGTGGGTCCTGAGATTTGTATTTGGCTGGAGACCATTGCTGGAGACTTCCGGTGACGTAGCTTCCTGTGTTTGACTTGTTTGCCGCGAGTTCCGTGTTTGTATTCGTGTTTATATTCGTTTGTTTGTGTTTTTCTCTTTTAATAATCCTAAATTGTTTGTCTTCCTGACTTGTGCCTGTAGTCAGTTAAACTCGACTACCACTATATCTTCTCTCACTTTATCTTATTTGTGTATCCGAAATCTGTTCGTGATTATGAGCACTATGCCGGCTGTGTGTCTGACTTTGAGCACAGGTGAGGACTCGTTCGATTTGCAAACGGTGGCGTTGGAGATGGAGGTTTTGGAGAAACAGATTCGCGAGCTGCATGAAAAGCATGCCCGGCTGCGAGCGGAAAGCGGCGCTGGAAACATCCCGGCGGACGCGCACTCGTCCCAGGTAAATTCCGGGTTGAACCTAACGCTCCCAGCACCTCAACTCCGCGTGTTTCTCTGCCCAGACCCAGCGCACCTACAACTCCGGCAAAGGTGCAACATGGACCCTGGATGCGGCAGCAGCGGAAGAGACAAGCAAAGCCCGGTCGAGGACGTCTCCCCGCCACCACTACAGGCCTTCGAGATCTCGACCGAGAACCGCCGCCTCTCCGCGAGACGGAACGCGACACTGTGATTCTCGGAGATTCCATCGTCCGGCATGTCCGCGCTACGGAGCTAAAGGTAAGGTGCACACTCGCTGTTTTCCTGGTGCTCGTGTTCTTGATGTCGCTGCGCAGGTACCCGCGGTCCTGAAGGAGAACTTGAGCGGTTGTTCTTCATGCCGGAACGAACGACACCAGGCTGAGACAAACGGAGGTATTAAAGAGGGATTTCAGGATCCTGGTGGAGACGGTACGCAGCACATCACCCACAACGAGGATCATAGTGTCAGGACCTCTTCCCACTTACCAGCGAGGGGCTGAGAAGTTTAGTAGACTTTTAGCTCTAAATGAATGGTTACAGTCATGGTGTCGAGAACATAAACTTCTCTTTGTTAATAACTGGAACTGTTTCTGGGGCGTCCTAGGTTCTTCCGCCCTGATGGCCTGCACCCCAGCAGAGTTGGAGCAGCAGTGCTATCAGATAACATCTCTAGGATACTTCACACCATCTGACTGGTAAGACATCAGGAAATCTTCGACAATGAGAACACGCATACAACAGACCAAATAGTTACAAGTTCACACACAGCCCAGTTTATAGAAACCGTATCTATCCTCGTGTAGTAAAACCAAGAAGTAAATACACAAGATCCAGAAACAATCTCATTGAAGTTAAAACTGAAAATGCCAGATAAACAAACACCAAAAAGTTTTAAAGTTTGGTCTTTTAAACATTAGATCACTTGCACCCAAAGCACTGATTATAAATGAGATGATCACAGAGAATAATCTCGATGCACTCTGTCTCACTGAGACCTGGATTAAACCAGGTGATTATATGGGTCTAAGCAGTCGACACCGTCAGGATATGTTTATAAGCATGAGCCCGTCAGACTGGTCGTGGGGGTGTAGGAACCATTTATACTGCTTCTCTTAATGTTAGTCAGATGTTAGGATTCAGCTTTAAATCATTTGAAGTGCTCGTTCTTAAAGTTGTACTTTCGGACATACATAGTAAACTCGCTCTGGTCACCGTGTACAGACCCCCAGGACCCTACGCTGATTTTCTTCAAGAGTTTGCTTGTTTTCTATCAGATCTCTTGATCAATTTTGATAAAGTGCTGCTTGTAGGAGATTTTAATATTCATGTAGATGATGTAAACGATGCTCTAGGATTATCATTTGTTGACTTATTAAACTCTTTTGGGGTTAAACAAAACGTCACCAGACCAACTCATCGCTTTAACCACACACTAGACTTAATAATATCACACGGAGCAGACGTCACTGATATAGATATTTTACCTCAGAGTGATGACATCACAGACCATTACCTCATACTGTACACACTACCGGTAGAGCAGATTAGCCGTGTTGCACCACGTTATCGACCTGGTAGGACTATTGTTCCAACCACTAAGGACAGATTCGTAAATAACCTGCCTGATTTATCTCAATTTCTCACTAAACCCATAACTACTATTAATCTTGATGAGATAACTAAGAACATAGACCTTATCCTCACTAGCACATTAGACACCGTTGCCCCTATCCGGTTAAAAAAGGTTAGAGACCAAGCACCTGCATCTTGGTATAATAGTCATACACATGCCCTCAAGAGAACAGCACGTAATCTGGAGAGAAAATGGAGGAAAACTAAATTGGAGGTATTTAGAATCGCGTATAAAGACAGTATGCTCAGCTACAGACGGGCGCTAAAAGCTGCTAGAGCTGAACACCTGAGCAAACTTATAGAAAACAACAAAACAATCCCAGGTTCCTTTTCAGTACAGTAGCTAAACTAACTACAAATCAGGGCTCTGAAAATTGTGTTCCATCACAGTTTAGTAGTGAGGACTTTATGATTTTCTTCACTGAAAAAATAGATAACATTAGAAAAACAATTGTGGCAGTTCAACCTCTTACAGCATCTCCTGAGACAGTGTTACCTTCAACTCCACAACTCCACTGTTTTACATGTATAGGACAGGAAGAGCTGTATAATGTTATTGCCAAAGCTAAATCGACAACATGTCAGTTAGATCCAATTCCTACTAAATTACTGAAGGAAGTGTTATATACAACTGGTGAGCCTCTTCTAAATATTATTAACTCCTCACTATCTTTAGGTCACGTCCCTAAATCCCTCAAGTTAGCAGTTATTAAGCCCCTCATTAAAAACCTAATCTGGATCCAAACACGTTATCAAATTACAGACCAATTTCAAATCTCCCATTTATGTCTAAGATTTTAGAAAAGATTGTCGCTGCACAGTTATGTTCCTACCTGCAAGAGAACAATATCTTTGAAGAATTTCAGTCAGGTTTTAGGCCCCATCATAGCACAGAAACTGCTCTAGTTAAAATAACTAATGACCTGTTTTTAGCTTCAGACCAAGGCTTCATCTCGCTGTTGGTTTTACTAGATCTTAGTGCTGCATTCGACACTATAGACCATGATCTCCTCCTAGATCGCTTACAAAATTACATCGGCATTCAGGGACAGGCATTAAGCTGGTTTAAATCCTACCTGTCCGATCGTTACCATTTCGTAGATTTGAATGGAGAGCTATCCAGGCTAATGCAAGTAAATTATGGCGTGCCGCAAGGTTCAGTTCTAGGACCCCTGCTCTTCACAATATACATGCTTCCGTTAGGAAATATTATTAGAAGGCATGGAATTAGCTTCCATTGTTATGCTGATGATACTCAGCTATATATTTCATCTAAACCAGGCGATACAGCTCAATTAACCCGGATGACTGAGTGTGTTAAGGAACTAAGAGATTGGATGACCCATAACTTTCTACTTTTAAATTCTGATAAGACTGAGATTTTGCTCATCGCCCAAAACTGGTATACAGACGCTCCAGCATCTCAACCTGCATTTAGACGGATGTTCTGTAACCACTAGTTCAACGGTAAAAGACCTGGGTGTTATTTTAGACAGCGACTTGTCTTTCAAAAATCACATCAATCAGGTTACAAAACAGCCTTCTTTCACCTTAGAAATATTTCTAAGCTAAGAAATATGTTGTCTATATCCGATGCAGAGAAGCTCGTCCATGCTTATGACCTCCAGAATAGACTACTGTAATGCGTTACTAGGTGGATGTCCTGCTTCATTAATAAACAAGCTTCAGTTAGTCCAGAATGCAGCAGCCAGAGTTCTTACAAGGTCAAAAAAATATGATCACATAACCCCGATCTTATCGTCCCTACATTGGCTTCCTGTTAAGTTTCGAATAGACTACAAACTATTACTTCTCACTTATAAAGCACTAAATGGTTTGGCTCCTGTATCTATCCAGTCTTTTAACACGCTACAATCCGCCACGCTCCTGAGATCTCAAAACTCTGGGCTTCTAGTAGTTCCTAGAATAGCAAAGTCCACTAAAGGTGGTAGAGCATTTTCACATTTAGCTCCTAAACTCTGGAATAGTCTTCCTGACGGTGTTCGGGGCTCAGACACACTCACCCAATTTAAGTGTAGATTAAAACGTATCTTTTAGCAAAGCCTACACATAACACACATCACATCATAACCTTGTGCTCCAGAACATCTGATCACATGCACATTATCAACTTGTGCTGTTAATATCATGAACAGCAGCTACGCTAATTCCTCTCCACTGCTTCTCTTTCTCTCCCCATCCCGAGGCATCCTGAGGTTGCTCCAGCTCCAGTCACCTCCCACCTCGTGATGATTACGGACCTTTAAAGAAGTAGATGCCGAACTCACAAACATCCTGAACCATCTAGAGACGTACCAGTGCCAT
>NC_060901.1:24737404-24769904 GCF_014805685.1 Silurus meridionalis
TTTTACCAGGGAAGGGGGTTTAATTTACATCCAATCAGCTAATTGGATGAAACTAGATCGTTGTGACATCACCCCTTTTTTTCATTACATTTTTTTTTTTTTTTTATAGCTGGCAAACTAGCTTTTGCTATATGACATGATAAATGACTGCATTTTGGGTGAAGAAATGTGTTTGGATGGACTCACATTTAGGGACAGATCAAGCCACACCCCCTTTCCTTGTTTTTGTGTAACTTGCACTCACACAAATGTAAAATGTATCCTCGACTTCCCAAAATGGAAGCTAATTCCCCACACACTCACACACACACACACACACACACACACACACACACACACACACACACGTGTGGTTTAAACGATTGCGCTAAAGTCGCTGCTCATTTCCTGCCCCCAGCTCATATCCAAGGCTACCTTGGGGCTACCTGTCTGGCCAATTACCTGCTGAGCTGTAATGAGCTGCTGCCAGGAGCCAAACACACACACACACACACACAGACATGCACACACCCAAGCATTCCTCCATAGTGTTGTGAAAGGTGAGATGGGAATACGGCGGACATTTTCCTGTAAAACAGCAGCAACGCAGGATGAATAAAGGATGGAGTGTTATGTATTTTTTACAGCATAATCTATAAATAAATGAAACATTGAGAGATAAACAATCCATCAGAGGAAGCTACAGCGGCGATACAGCACTCACCTCCAGCGCACCAAATCAATTCATGCAAATATAAAAGACCTCGTGAAAATCTAATAAAGCGTCCAGGACCAGATGAAAGCTGCATCTAAAGCAGTCGATGATTTACAGATGTTTCTATTGAGAATGCGTGTCAGGGGAAAACGGATCCCATGGACACTACAGCAGAAGTGGACATGATCTCGTGCACTTTCATACAAACGCTTTCATAAAACTTTGACATGTTTAAGACCATTATTAGAATTTGCAAGTATTTAGGCCACGCCTTCTTACACCTTCACTGCGACCAATATACTCAGGCCATGAGTCCTTCCTGCTTCACTGCAGCTGAGTTACTGAGGCCTAGAGGACACACTTCCTTCCACATTCACTGTGATTGGATTAACGAGGACACAGCTCCCTCCATCTTCACTATGACTGAGCTACTGAGGCCACGCCTTCTTTCACCTTCAGTGCAACTCAGTAACTCAAGACACACCTCCTTCCACCTTCCCTCCAACTGAGCTACTGAAGCCACACCTACTTCCACCTTTACTGCGAATTAACTAATGAGGACACACCTCCCTCCACCTATGACTAATAGCTTCAGAAGCCATGCCTCCTTCAAGGTTCAACTTCCACTAATAGCTGAAGAAACCACACCTCCTTCTACCTTTTATCTGTGACTAATAGCTACAAAACCCACACCTCCTTACAACTTCAAATGCAACTAATAACTACTGAATCTACACCAGCGTCCACCTTCGACTGTGACCAATACCGACAGAAGCCACATGTCCTTTGATGTTCAACTGCGACTAATAGCTACAGAAGACACACCTCCTTTAACCTTCAACTGGTAGCTTCAATAGCTTCCGTATTGCTTAACTGAAACTGAGCTACAAAGGTCATGCTTCTTTCTTCATTTGATAGTACTGACAGATTTAAACCATGCCTCCTTCCTTCTTCACAGGAAATACACATGTACCAAGGCCAAGCCTTGTTCCACTTTGGCTAACGTCAACAGACCCAGACGCCACGCCTATTTCAAGGCCTGATGGACAGTGTTCTGTATTGGTTATAACCACATTGTAAATATGGAGACTGGTGCCGAAAGACTCAGTCTTTCCAGGCACATCTTGCACTTTTCCATGCGCCATATCACCTTCTGAGTTAGTCAGATGAAGAGAGACAGAACGACAGATGGAGGGAGAAGAGGAGGGAGAGGAGAAGTGAGGAGTGATTGAAGTGGTGGTAAACGGAGGTGGTGAACGAGGGCAGTTCTGACCATCACCATCAACGGAAAAGCTCATCGTTATTGACTTCACCAAGCAGCCACTGGAGACTGATGCCTCAGGCTCTAAGCAGACACACATGCATGGGCAGATACACACACACACACACACTGAAAGACACACACACACATTAAAAGACTAATGCTAAAAGATTACAGGTCAACTAAAGGAGCGATGAAGCACACAGTACTTTTCCAACATTTATATATTTTTTCACTAATACATAAACACACATCTATAATAATGCTACAAAACTTTTGTAGCTTGATAGGAAACTTTCATATCAACACCTCACTGTGACATGTTCTGGGTAAACCTGTCCACTTGGCAGCCATCTTGGGAACGCTATATAAACCTTAAAGTCATAGCCAAGCTAATGTTCAAATGTAAACACTTAAAATCGAATTAGCTGTGGCTAGCTAGTTTAGCCATTTCATTTAGCTTCAGTGTCTGTCTATGGATATTTGTTTACACAGCGAAAGTTAAACATGTACTAGCCGAGGAATTTAGCCAAACAATGTCTCTGTGGAAATGACTGAAGATTGATTAGCATTAAAAAGCAGTTGTGAAAATACCGTGTAGATTTAGCCATACATGCTAAAATGTACACAGTTTTAGTCATTTGGTAACACGTCTGAGGGAAATGTGTGTATTCTTGGTGGTCCCCAACCTTTAAATGGATTAATTAATGGACCGGATTAAGGTCAGACAATATTTTCACGGACCGGCCTTTAAGGTGTGGTGGATAAATACAACAAAATAAAATGATACGACCATAAAAATGGTATTTTCTAAATATAATAATAAACGTGAATCCTCTGTGTTGTTTTTTGGTCATTTTGCTCGCTTGGGGGTTTGAATTTAGCGGTAGTGTATTATGTGTTAGGGGCTGGAGCACCTTTAAGAAGGTAGTGGATGAAGGTAAGACATGTGACTGAGGCATCATAACATGCATCAGGAGTGAGTCATAGACAGATGTAGTGAAGAGAATCCGGTAATTTTCCAAAATAAAACATCGTTCAAAATCAGATAATAAATAAAACGTAAATAAAGTAAGTTATGTATTATTTCTGTGCGGCCCGGTACCAATTGACCCACGGACCAGTGCCGGTCCACGGCCCAGGGTTTGGGGACCACTGTTCCAGATCACTAGATGATTTTATTTCTACCACCATCAGATGAACAGCTACAAGCTACCAAGTAAGAATATACACATACGTACAAACTCGTAATACATATTCAGCAAACAAACACACAAATATGTGTGTTAATATTATTTTGGTCTGTCCTACTCTCTCTCTCTCTCTCTCTCTCTCTCACACACACACACACACACACACCCACACACACACAGCAACATGAAAAGGCTAAATTCGCACTAACAGATTACAGGTCGAATATGGGCCAGAGCTCTGACAGATGGAGCGGGCCATTTAGAATCCCGCTCACCCAGACACACACCCGCAGACACACACGCAAAGTGCCCGAGGGGTTTCCACGGTGACGGGGCGCGTTAGCGTCAGCCGTTTACAGCTGCCAGACCGCACCAAGAACCGCGACGTGATTGGTTACTTACTCACAGCTATGAAAACTCAAGCGGAAAGAAATATGAAATATGGGGGGTGCAAAAAACTGTGTGTGTGTGTGTTCACTGTACTACAGTGGATGCAAAAGTTCCTGGACATACACTGTGTCCTGGGAAGACCTGTGTGTGTGTGTGTGTGTGTGTGTGTGTGTGTGTGTGTGTGTGTGTGTGTGTGTGTGTTCACTGGGCTACAGTGGATGTAAAAGTTCCCGGACATACAATTGTGTCCTGGTAAGACCTCTGTGTGTGTGTGTGTGTGTGTGTGTGTGTGTGTGTGTGTGTGAGTGTGTGTGTGTGTGTGTCTGTGTGTGTGTGTTTGTCGACTTCCACACACAGTGCGATGTAACTGCAGAGCGAACAGATTGTTGCGCAAACATGGTATACATACACACTGCGTAACCGAGTTTGTGATTGAAGACACTTTCAGATCGCCAGTGTTTTTCTTGCAGTTGTAAAATAAATTTTGAGTACCACCTACACCTAAAAATAGTTCTGCTAGTGTTGCTAGGGGTGCCCCCGAATAGTCAATGCTTCGATAGGGGAAGTCCAAATCAACTACTGATCTTAAAGTTAAATCTTCGAATGGGTGTTACAAAATAGGGATCGTGCCATTTGGGTTATATTGTGGTGCTCAATGTCTGATTTCACATAGAACATTGTGATAAAATAAAAATGTAAAAAGAAAGACGTGTTTAATACCTATATTTAATGTGCATGAATAAATCCAAACACATCCGAATTAAAGTTTCACTTTCCATGATTCATGAGCGACACAGAAGCTTCTTGGGGGGAGGAATTTAAATATTGAATAATGTCTGAGATATACTGTAAAGGCAAATCTAATTTAATTCTATAAATGAATTTTTTATTGTTTTCCAGTGCATGAATTAGCCAAATCGAATTGATTTGCTGACAGTCGAAATGTAAATCCTGTCTGCAGTGTGGAGTTCTGCAGTTATTTGTTATTTTTTTATTGATCCATAAGGTTTTTCTACTTTTTCTTCTATATCTTTGTGTGATGTTCTGTACAGCGTGGATATAAAGTTATGAGGAATCTTTTAACGACTACCTGGTGTCTTTGTTGTCATTGTCCAGCCAATAACCAATTAATCAACTGATTTTTAAATTGGATATGGGATAAAAAAAAAACACTCTAAAATTGTACTGAATTTTATTCAAAATAAAAAAAAACAGTACTGGATCATGAAAATGTGCTAAAGAAAATAAATCTCAATATATTCATAGATAAATGTAACTATATAAGTAAAAAATTATAAATAATAAATATAATGCGCTCTTTGTGCAGCAGCCCGTCTTATGTGTGAAAAAAAAAAGCATGTTGCATCCCCCTAGAGGACGTTTTTCGTAATGACAGCAGACCGGAAAAACTATCTGTATGGTGCCCCAACCTCTATTAATAACTAAGGAATTTTTATTTTTATTATTATTATTATTATCAAATACAGAAATGATATGAAACATATTGAAAATGAAATTTTCTAAATATGCCTCTGGCATTGTTTAGAGCATCTTTCCTGGGGTGGCAGGGCCTATTTGGCCCTCAGGCCATAGTTTGGGAACCCTGATCCTTAGTCAGGGACATTTTTGTATCAATACATATTTGTCTCTCTTGAACCCGCGTTCCCTTCCCGAAATGTTTTTTTGCTAGTACTCGAATATAGCGCATATATTTACCTGATACGAAATAAGATGCTGCAAAATATAAAGCAGATCAACAGCCTTGAACAGAGATGGTGAGATGCAGATCAGAATACCTTTGGAGTCGCACTTTGTGGTGTTTCAGTTTTGCAACTAATTTTTAAATAATACGACGGGGATCCGGTAGCTCGCAAATGACCCAAGGAATCCAGAAGGGCCAATTTGGGTGTCAATTAAAAAAGAGCGAGTGTGTATGTACGAGGGTATGTGTGTGTGTGTGTGTGTGTGTGGGTGTGGGTGTATTAGGGTGTGTGTGGCTGTTGGAAACTGGTTAACCCTTAAGTGTTTTGCCCTGAGGATGTCATTAAAACTTCAGCAGTGCACCTGGGAGGAGCTGTGGCTAATGTGCATGAGAAAGTGAGAGAGAGAGAGAGAGAGAGAGAGAGAGAGAGAGAGAGAGAGAGATATAGATTAATAAAGAAAGAGAAAGAGAGAGAGAGAAGTGCTTCAGTGAATTAGTAACCAAACTTGCATAGTCTCTCTCTCTCTCTCTCTCTCTCTCTCTCTCTCTCTCTCTTTCTCTTCACACACACACACACACACACACACATGCAGAAAGCAGGAAGATATTTATAATTGATGCTTGTTCTTCATTTGTGCAGTCATGGGACATACGACTGCAGCCTAATTTTATGAGAAATCTTTTTTTTACTGAGGATGTTACTTTGGTTTGACACGTTTGCTTTCACACACACATACACAAACACACACACACACACACACACACACACACACACACACACACACACATGCCCGGTTCTCCACTCTCCAGCGATGGAGCAATGAAAGATAGATTTGAGGATGAAGATGAATCATAAATGCTAGAGAGAGAGAGAGAGAGAGAGAGAGAGAGAGAGAGAGAAAGAGAGATGAGCTACACACCACATCAAGATGCATGTGTGTGTGTTTGTATGTGAGTGTGTGTGTGTGTGTGTGTGTGTGTGTGTGTGAGAGAGAGAAAGAGAAAGGGAGAGAGAGAGAGAAGAAAACAGCCCCACAATTCCCCACAAAAAACCCAATAAAAGTCCATTTGAAGAGAGAAGAGAAAAGGGGAAAACTTTGTGTTTATTCGTAAATTAGTTTTTAAAAAAACGAAACATTTATTATTCATTCAATTATTGATCAGGTGTTAATTGAATTTAAAGAAAGTGTGAATTATGCAGAACACTCGTTATGCACGGAGAGAGACGAGTCCACGGGAGGGCACAGACCTTGACTCCGCCGGCTCAACATCTGAATGCGTAATTTCTCCACTTTCTATGGTGCATTCCTAATGAACGGAGTCAACATCAATGTTGTGTGTGTGTGTGTGTGTGTGTGTGTGTGTGTGTGTGTGTGTGTGTGTGTGTGTGTGTGTGTGTGTGTGTGTGTGTGGTTGTGCCTTCCCAAACAATAAGTGGCTTCAGAAAATCAATCAACATGCAATCCCACTTCACTTTGCTCTTTCTGTAGCAGATCTTTTTTTTTTACTTTATTCACTTAAACCCCACTTCAGCTGCTTCCTGGTTTAGTTTTTTTCCTGTTCATTTTGCGTTGTTTTCTGATCTCATCATACACCAGTACTTCATGTCAAAACCTTGTAACTAGCTGACCACTTGATGTGACTAGCATCAACCCTGTTTAGCTAGTGATCGCAGTTATTTAGGTAATGTTTGAGTTTGATTTATTTAGTCATTTGTCTCTCCATATATAAAAAAAAACTAGCTTTATGTAATACCTCGCATAACCTATTAGCAGAATAGCTATTTATTTATCATAGTTCTTCAGTGCAAGATTGCAGATTCAAGAGGAGGCATCATAAAGTTTCAAGATTATCTCTGTTTATGAGAAAGTATTTTTTCATTTATCTATGTTTACACACTATGACCTTCAAAATAGTCCCCTTACACAGCAATACAGTTCTCACAGCGTTCATTCGACTTCTGGAATGTGTCCTGGACGTCCTTTTACCTCAGGATCTGTCTAGTTTGCACATATACTTGCCTAGAAAAGAGTGCAGGCAGGGTGGAGTGGGTGGTGAAGAGTGATAGCAGGAGTGATTTGTGATAGAAGAGTATCTGTGAGAGTGAAAGGGAAAGTTTATTGGAATGTGGTGAGACCTGAGATGTTGTATGGTTTAGAGACAGTGGCAGTGAGTAAAAGACAGGAGGTGGAGCTGGAGGTAGCAGAGCTGAAGATGTTGAGATGTTCGTTGGGAGTGACGATGATGGACATGATTAGAAATGAGTTTATTAGATGGACACGTTTTGGAGAGAAGGTGAGCTAATTAAAATGGTTTGGACATGTGCAGAGGAGGGACATGGGGTATATCAGTAGGAGAATGCTGAGGATGGAACCACCAGGAAGGATGAAAATAGGAAGACCAAGGAGGAGG
The DNA here is from genome assembly GCF_014805685.1 of Silurus meridionalis. Classification (NCBI taxonomy): domain Eukaryota; kingdom Metazoa; phylum Chordata; class Actinopteri; order Siluriformes; family Siluridae; genus Silurus; species Silurus meridionalis. Next base: position 24,745,057 of record NC_060901.1, read on the forward strand.
TTTATGGATGTGGAAAGAACTCACTTTTGTTAACCCCAAACACATAATAATAAATGTGAATTTTATTTACCATGCACTCTCAAAGTAGCTTTACAGAGTTAAATAGGTTATAAAAGTGCTTTTATAAAAGAATGTATAAGTTTAGTTCGAATACAATTGTTCCTTATAAATGTAAGTTCATGACTAATGAGCCAGTGATGATTGTGAAGAGGAGGATGAGACTTCATGAGGAAAAAACTTTGAGAGGAAAACAGACTCAAAATGGAACCTGTTCTTATCTGGGTGGCACCGAATTACTGACCGAATCAATTAATCCATTCATTACTGACTCCCAAAGTTTCCCTAAAAAAAATTCCTGAAAGAATCAATGAAAACTACAATAAGGGTTTACATTCTATTGTACGTAGTTACATATGCAGCCATATGTATAAAGGGAGTAATGTAAGTTCTATGATAAAGAGGGTGTGGCTAAACCAGGATTACTTTCTCAATTTTTTTTTTTAAATAAACCTCAAATAAAAGAAATTGGAGTCTCATTGAAAGTGTGACCCAATTACTACAGGATATGAATTTAAAGGAAGGAATGAATCACACGTTCATGTGTATGTTTGTCCATTAAAAACCAGATTCTCACCCATTTGTTGAGGCTTTGGTTCCTTGACGCTTCCTTCTTTTCTCAAAAATATATAAATGTAATGGAATATATTATACAGAATTTATATTTGTATCTGTATATAACTCTAGAGCACATCATTAGTTCATTCCCATTAAACAGATTCATCTTTGGTTTGTGGATTCAGTGAATATTTCGTGATAAGGAGTCGGTCTCGATCCCAGCTGAATTCTCTCTCGCCCCGACTTGTCAGAGAAGAAAACACAGGAGACAGTCAGTCAGGATATGATGTCAGTGTCTGAATAACATCGCTAGACATGTCGGATGGCAGACGATGTCTGAAAGGAAAACAAATCCTGCACGGCATAAAAGGCTTTTTATTGGCGATGCAAAGCCCCGGCTGTCAGTGAGCTGAAACTGAATGAGGGAAATCCACGTCAGAGTGCTTTGGGAAGATGAAATGTGAAGCCAGGGATCTTCGGGCATCTCTCAGATTCTGTGACAGAGACTCAAATAAGCAATTTATAGTCAAAAGTGCAGCAATGTCACAGCGAGTTAATACATTTCTAAAAACAGAGATGGCTAGAAGCCCTTCACGGTAGTCTTAAAGGCTGATCAATATCTACAGCCATGTGTGCAGTGTAGTAAGCCAGTGTTTTCACCTACACATCCCTGGAGTCAAACTGTTCAGCATTGGTAAGGTTATTTTTTTTTTTTTGAGTGGTAGCAGTGAGAACAATGTCAATACAAACATCCTTAGAAAACATGCGTGTTTCTCTGCACATGTAAAAAAAATGCAAGAACTAAGCCCAAAGGTGGACCAGTGGAACCTGTCTTTTCAGCTTTTAATCTATTTTCCATTTTCCTGATAACTGGAACATTCACAACAACCAGCAGAGGAGAAGTGCTTGATGAACCTGCTGCCAAAAATCCATGAATTTTTAACTTATGAGAAGTAAAAGATACACCAATTATACCATAATACCATATATATATATATATATATATATATATATATATATATATATATATATATATATATATATATATATATATATATAATTTTTTTTAATGACTGTCGATCAATTTAAATATTTAATTGCGATGAATTACTAATTAAATTAGTCAATGATTGTCATGAGTTAACTTCTGATTAATTGCAACTTAATTGCACATTTTTATCTGTTTCTAATGTACCTTAAATTAATACTTTTCAAGTTTTTAATACTCTAATCAACATGGGCATGGATGAATATTGATGCTTTATGAAATGTATATTTATTATGAATGAACCCAAACTCAACATAGAGCATGAAGACTAAATATTCTTGTAAAATCTTTTAAGTAATTATAGTGTTTTAAATTCCATAAATCATCGGGGCACCGAATGCAACTTTTGTTTCCACACGGACGGTTTTAAATGCTGGATGTGCATCATGGCGGATTTTGGTGCTTGATTTGCGACTTGGTGCATGTAGCATTTACCGATTCAAATTATTTTTTGGTGGATTTTTTTTTATATATATATATATATATATATATATATATATATATATATATATATATATATATATATATATATATATATCTGAGTAAAGAAGGACGTTGTAAATAAATGTGTGTTACATTAAAGGTTTTGCCTCTTTTCTTTTTATTTATTTAATTCTTTTAATTTTTCATAAAAATAGTCAAACAGAAAAGACTAAGATGACAAAAAATAAATTAATTAGTTAAATTAGTTTGAATTAATTTAATAATTATAATAACTGATGTAATTATAGGTATAGTTTAGTCACAGGTACTGATGTAGGTGAGGAGACCTGGGGTGTAGTCAGCATTACAATTCATCCCAAAGGTGTTCAGTAGGGATGAGATCAAAGCTTTATAGAAGGCAACTCAAGATCTTCCTTTCCAAAGCATGTAAACCAGATCTTCAAGAAGCTCACTTTGTGCAAGTTTTAAAGCCGATAATTTTGATTATCTCCCTCATATATGGCAATGGGTGTTTAGGAATGTCTTTGTTTTTATTTATTTGTTTTTTAATTAGTTTAAAATATGTAATAAAACTGGTCAAACAGAAATGCATGCAGCATTAATAAATGCATTAAATTTGTACTGTTATACAAGCTGCACATTGACTATTCTAAAATATATCCAAGTTTAAATTTTATAGTATTGTCCCTTGAGAAGATATACTAAAAGCATTGCTAAAATGTAAGGGGTATATATATATATATATATAAACCAATTGTGATAAAAAAAAAAATCTAATAAAAATAAAAATGATATTCTAAATAATCCTTAATTATATAGGAGTAACTTGAAATACTACTACTAACATATGAATCACAGAATGGCAAACTTTTGTTCATTATGATCCACAACACCTTTATGACCCACAACACTTTAGTCAAAAGGTGCAGGCTATTTGCTCGTACCTAGAATAATGAAGACAGTAGGGGGCAGAGCTTTCTCTGAAGACCACTCTGTGCAGGTGAGGATGGTTCTACTGAACAACCTAAAGATCCATTGATTTACTGAGCAACTCAAGAGCTATGAGGATGTATTTGGACTGTAATTGATATCAACAGTTTGTTACAATGGCTGAGGAATGCAATTTGCATAATCAGTTCTGCATTTGAGCACCTATTACTTAATGAGTGGACATTCAGTGCCACCCAGATGAGGACGGGTTTCCTTTTTAGTCTGGTTCCTCTCAAGGCAGGAAAATTTTCAGCGGTAAACAGTGCTTCCAGCCCTGCCCCAAGTACTATTACTTCCTGTTGGTGCAATAACCAAAACTCTACATTTAACCTTTTTTTTTCAGCAAGTTGATGCCAAAATTTTATTTTATTTTTAATTTCAGGGGGAAAAAGGGAAAGGGAACTGTTTACCACTACTATAATTTAAGGGACAAAAGTTTTATGATGTGGCTATAAATGGAAAAAGATTAATGAGATGTTTATTCATAAACTGTAAATAAGCTGTTTTATAATAGGAATAAAACACTGAAAGCTAGTGGATATGATAATAATAAACATCTGTGTAGATTATGTTGCTTTAACAGTGCCATGGTAATTGTAAAGCTAATTTATGGTTTTCAAATTGCCTTTGTTACCCATGTTACTGATTTGAGTTCTGATTCATGAAATAAAATAAACATGGTTATTATTAATCCATTTTTACCAAATTTTCTGCAGTGTTTGCTCTTGGTGAAATTCAATTGTACTTGATTTTTAATATCTTGGGATATGTTTTAAAAGGATTGTAATTTCCCGTGTTAAATGTAATTCAGTCGATTGCCGTCTGATAAGACTAATGCTAGTGGGTGAACTAGCATATGTGTTGTTTCTCATCACTAATCTCAAAGCAATCATTTATAAAGATCTTCACATCAATTTTTTTTTTATCAAATTCAGAGACTCGGCCATACAAACATGACCTTGCTCTCGGCGTCCATGTTTTTTTTCTCAATATCAGAACTTGGTAGTTTTTGGTACAATGGATTGCAGCATATGTAGCGGTGCTTATTAAGCCATTATTTAATGGAGCAGTGGCTTCGTTTGCGGTGGACAGGTTTATAAAGCGAGTGCTAGCCTACAGGTACATCCTCACCTGAGCCGATGGAGGCTAGCCACCCTTAGGCAGGGTATGACTCTCACACTCTAAATAGCCTGAGGCTACATTTCTAACAGACACACAGACACACCTCTCAGCCTCCCTCTCTTCTTTCCAATTTTCACTCCTTCGCTCGCTCTCTCTGTCCTGCTCCTATGCTCTTTGCTGGCCGCTTGTTGACCTGCTTCCTTCCCTCTATCATTCTACTTCCTCTCTCAGTTTTTCTGACCAAAGGCCTACACCAAAGACCTTCTCAAAGTCTCCACCTCTCTCTCCTCTGCTGGTCCTCTCTACAGCAGTGGCTCTCCTGTGTGTGTGGCTTTCTTTAAAGTCAGTCTTCTCCTCAGCCAAAATAACCAAAATGGCCGACTTCTGCCACTTTCTTGAAACGAATGCTTCAGCTTTACCGTTGCTGAACCCGAGACCTAATACTATACTAGAACCCAGCTAGCTATCATGTACTAACCTTGATCAAAATAGAATAACACTGTTAATAATTAGAACTGCTAAAGCTAGCTACACAAGTGACAAGATCTCTCATTCATAATTGTTAATAAAATAAATTGCATAATTACAGAGAAATTAAAATTTGGTAACTTCAAATCATATTTATGAATTGTTGTAAATACCTGACAGGATTTCTGACAGGATTTTTTAAGGCCTACACTTAAATCTTACTAATCTAAACATCTACAGAAAATTAGCTAGCTAAAATAAGTAGGATCTCTGACAGGATTTTCAGTAATATTTATACATATTCATAATCTTAACTATTCGTGAAATGATACTTTCTGACAGGATGTCTTAGAGGATTGTTCAGATTTGTAAATATTAATAACATAAACTACTAAAACCTACCAGCTAGATATGAGGTTCTAACATGGCAAGATTTCTACAATGATTTTGGAGATATTTATCGACCTAAACTGCAATAGATTAGCAAATATCTTATAATTCTCAATGCTACTACTTGCTAGGTTGCTAATAAAAGCTAACCTGACAGGATTTCTGACAGGATTTTTATAAATAATCATATTCTAAATGTTAATAACCTGCTAAGAAAACAGCCATTGTTAACATTTTAGCACATTTCTGAATAAATTTGTAATATAAATAAATAAAAATATTGGTGCGTAAACCTGGAGATTTCTGAAAATGTTTCTATCCCATTTATGAATGGATGTAATCCTTACTGCTAGCTTGTATGTTAATATGGGGTCAGTTCATAAAATAATTTAGTTTTAATCATAATAGCATATTAGTTGCATGGTTCTTCTGTTCTTCTAGTTCTTCTAGGCTCATCAGTTCAACTTCAGAGTCTCTTATCCTCACACAACTGTAAACCATGCAACCAGTAAAATGGTCGAGTTCACCACCAGTGGAATAGCTTTACCTTTTACTGCTGTTGCAGTTGTTCAGGGGATTCTGACTCAATTCCTGGATTACAGACATTTACACAGTCACTTCTGTGCCAATGAACATGATCATGTATACAACTTAACATGAGGAGAAAGACACCAAGCTCCTGCTTGCACCAGCTACAACTTTCATCTCTTTCAGTGTCTAAGATGCCCAAAGGATGTGTCCTTTTCTCTCAAACTACCTCCAGAGGAATCTCACTACACCAAGCTTGATATCATCCTCTAGCACTAGCATACACTCTGGGGCTAATCTGCAATTTTTCAAACTCACATTAAAGCTAATTTATGGAGAGCTGCGGAGTTAACATGAGAACACGCAACACAACCAATATTCAAATTCCTTTACTGAAAGAAATTAAAAATGCTAATTGCAAATAGCATGCTAATTTAATAGCAACTGCAGTGGTTGTGTGGCTCGGATCATTCCTTAACCAAAGCCAGGGACAGCTAAAATGAGGCAAATTATTTTTATCCAATGCAAGCGCTAGTGTCAGGAACCACACTAATGCTAATTTATAGCCAGAATACAAAAGCAAAAGTGTGTTAAGATTCCATTACATGGTGGATAAGTAATGTGGACTACCTGCTGCGTACAAATATACCTACAGTACACACAATTACAACATGCCTTGAGTGTATGAGGTGGGGGTGGGTGTTTTTTATATATATATATATATATATATATATATATATATATATATATATATATATATATATATATAATGGACCCCACTCACTATTACTCCAATATCAACTTCGGCAATAAAACGGAATAAAATGGTATGAAAATATAGATATTAGAATATTGTGCTCTCCTCGAGGAGTGCGCTTAGTGATTTGCATATTCATATATGCAAAGGCAAACATGAATCATTTCCCTCACCACCTTTGCTGCTCTCTAAAGGTTACAGCCCATTAATTAAAACCTAACAATTAGCGTGAACACTCCATTATTTATTATTTTTTCCCACAACCCTGCGTGGAGCAGTCATAAATAATATCAGCAGAGGCCTCTTTCCCTTTGAGTTTAGGACCTGTTTAAATCACACAGCCAGTTCACTGCCGGTCAACGCTGCTCCTCACTGTTACCTCCCACTGATTACCTGACACAGCAAATCAAATCTCTACCAGAGGAACCGCTTCACACAGACTCCATGAACACACTATGCAAACATCTACCTCAATGAATTGGTGCTATTGTCAACTCTTTATGATGGAATTAACAGTTGCTCAGCTCCTATGAGGCCCAGTAGCCCTTCTCTTTAGTTTTATGTGTCACCTGCTGAGCCTGCCAAAGCATTAATTTTTACAATGTTCTCAGATCAGTTTGAGAAGCAAGGCATTTGTCACTAAACTACATTTTACTGTCCTCCAGGTTCTTCTCAACGAGATCGGTTTCTTATTAAAATTCTACTTGTATCATTTGGAATCCTACAAACGTTGCCTTTCAGTTCCTACTACGGTTGTCCTGTGTAAATTCTTCACATTATGTATCAATAATCAATAATAATAATTGACACATGTGTAATAAAGTTCCCTGGTGGTCTAGTGGTTAGGATGCGGCGCTCTCACCGCTGCGGCCTGGGTTCAATCCCCGGTCAGGAACTCAACCCCAGCCATTAGGGTTGCACAAGCCTTAGTGCCGGTCCCAAGCCCGGATAAATGGGGAGGGTCGCGTTAGGAAGGGCATCCAGCGTAAAAACATGTGCCGAATCAAACATGTGGATGATCCGCTGTGGTGCCCCCTAATGGGAGAAGCCGAAAGAAAGTTTAGATACATGTGTAATAACTTCTAAAACTCTCATTGTAGTCTGCCATCTGTTTTCCCTACTGCTACACATTTCATTTTCACTTAATATATAAGTTAATATGTATATATATTACAAATTTCTTTTTTTTATTTCACTCTAATCTTTTCTTTCATTTTACTGTGAGCAACTGCAACAATTTCTCTATGGGATCGACAAAGTATTCTCAGCACCAATAAAGTTTCTATGTATCTAGATTTCTTTTGTGGTAAATGTTTTCACAGAGGAAACCAGGCACTTAAATGATCTTCCATGCACCAAATAAGAGTTTTGAGTTTATTAAGAAATAGAACTGTAGGTAAGACAGTGACGGTGATTAAACCAATTGGAAGGGGGATATGTAGAGGTTTAGTGTCGGTCGATGAGGCCACGTTAAAAACTGTAATAACCAAGAAGGCTGGTTCATCACTCCCGATATCCTGACAAAATTGACCAAAGCATGGCAAGCATCTGAAATGGGTTTAGCTTTTGGTGAAGGCGCATCAAAGAGAATGACCTTCCTTCCATAACATCTTAAGAGTTACAAACTGATTTTAGCACATGAAACAGCCTCTGAAGTGTGTGTGTGTGTGTGTGTGTGTGTGTGTGTGTGTGTGAGGGTGTGTGAGGGTGTGTGAGGGTGGGGGGGGGCATATGCACACTTCAATATTTCGCACAGAGTAGTCTCTTCACTTTAAATATATTTGTCGATTTCAAGGCCAATAATAACACCAAATCAGGCGCACGCTGCTCTTTATTGAGACGAGCTTTGAACTCTTCTTAATAAATTACCTCCCACTTTATCGTTCTTGGAGTGAAAAAAAAAAAAAAAGCCGTGCAATATTTATCAAGCTTCACGGAAATAATTTTTTTTTTGAATGTTGAGGGGTTGTGGAAAAAAAAAAAAATCCTTGAAATTTTCATCAAAAGTATTCTAATCATGCAATCATCAGGTCAGCTAATGAGTTAGTTGCCAGGATCCAGCAGGAAAAGTGTGAGTGTATCTCTCTCTCTCTCTCTCTCTCTCTCTCTCTCTCTCTTTCTCTCTAGCCCTGGCTCATCAAAGCTGAGCCTCATTAGGCCGTCGTTCACTGGTCCATTTGATTATAGTTTCACTTTTTAAAGTGGAAAATTTCACTCATTATGCTCATTAGTTTCCAAGGTCGTCGTTTGAAGCCGTTGCTGTCAATATGAGATAAATCGACTCTTCGTTCCATCTCTCTCTCTCTCTCTCTCTCTCCATTTTCTCATTCACAAATACCTCCCTCTCATTTTGCTCCAAAGTTTAACCTTTATTTTCCTTCCTGCGTGAGGGCTAATATTTCTATACTCATGATGTTGGTCAAACTGTACACACTTAAACTCCAAAAAGAATCCATTATCTGGGATACATTTTTTTTTGTTTTTATTTTGAATTTTGCTCCGAAGCTACAAAGCTTAGGATCCATGATCTAATTCCATATGCTGACTTAGACAAATCGATTTCAAGAGATTCAAATCCAGTGAGTCAAAACAATTCCTACAATCCACACTGGCTACATATGAGGTGGTGGTATCACAAAGTTTCAAAATGATCTCTATTTATAAGAAAGTACTTTATTTATTAGCATTACAGAATTACAGCATTCCCAGCGTTTCTTTCACTTCTGGAATGTGTCCTGGAAGTCTTCTTTTCGAACTGCGTCTAGCACCTGGTGTCAAAATAGCGACCTTCAAGCTGGATCTTGATCTTTGAGAAGAGGGCAACGTCCACATCTTGCGAGTAGGATGAATGAGGAAGTGACAGCATGCGGATTGTTTTCCGTAGATCATCATGCACGAGTTGCGGAATGGGCTCATCAAAGGTCTTCCTGATCTGTAATCGTCTTCCAGTGATGTTCCACTCTTGAAACATGGGTGCCATTCAAAACACCTCGAACGAATTGTTGCAGGATCTTCGCATGCCAAACGTATGTAGTGCCAAACGTCATTTTCAAACCGATTTGCCCAGTTTCACTAGTTTCATTAGTCTTGAAATTTCTGGTACCTTGTTTTGGTAAAGAGAATGTAGAAGAGTTTACACCTTATGCAACTTTCACCTTTTTCAAAACAAAAAACAACACACTGACAAACATTACAGTTCTTCTCTGTTATTACAGTTGACATAATACCTGCATCATGTGATAGAGCAATAAACTTATATAGAAGCAATATATTATATATAAATATAAACAGGTTAGAAATCTATAAATATGTAATTATATATTAACTAGAGTTTGTGTGTGTGTGTGTGTGTGTGTGTGTGTGTGTGTGTGTGTGTGTGTGTGTGTGTGTGTGTAGGTGTGTGTGTGTGTGTTTAGTTGTAAATGTAGCATGTGATTGAGGCCTAAGGCTGACAGTAGATATTAAAACACAATCAATACAGACTGATGCATATCTGACATCGACTGCCATCTTTCTATTCTGCCTTTTCTCTCTCTGCATCATTAAACTCTTTGTGGCACATTCAGGCGCGTGCTGTAGTATATTTAACGATGGATGGATGGATAGATGGATGGATGGATGGATGGATGGATGGATGGATGGATGGATGGATGGATGGCGGGCGGGCGGACGGACGCTCACTTGGAGTTTCCTGAAGGACACTCAGACTGTGTGGACAAACTCCAAGAGGGCTTCTGTGTGTTAAGCCACTCTAAAATAAAGTCCAGATCGTTGGAGAGCTGCATTGATGGTTGTTTTTCTGGAAATTTGTCCCATCTCCAAACACGATGATCTCTGGAGCTCAGTTTTTTGTAGCCTTCTCCAGATCTTTGCCTCGCAACAATCCTGATCCCTGCTTCCATTGACCTCATGGCTTTTTAATCTGATGTACATTGTCAGCTGTGAGGCCTTCTGTAGAGAGTTGTGTGCCTTTCCAAATCATGTCCCATCAATAAATGTTTCCACATGTAGACTCCATTCATGGAACATAAGATGTGTAGAAACATCTAAGGAACGATCAGGAGAAATCTGAGGCACCTGAGCTCATTATTAAGTGTCATTATGGGGTACTGAGTGTTCCTTTTGTATTTTTCTTCCCCCTCATTTTCATCTCTCCATTTTTAAGGGGTGGCTTCAACAAGTCAAAACATGCAGTCTGTAGTAACTCCATGAACCATGATTTTATATTTGCTGGAGATTAAAGTAAACAGTAATTATATCTGAAAGGGATTTAAGAATGAAACACCTCCATATTGGTGTGATACAAAAGTTGTTCTTTTGTATTTTCTGTCATTTCAAAACTATAATAAATCTATATGGGATGATTTGCATGAATATGATTCGGATCTACATTTAATAAAGCTTTAATTTTTTATTTATTTTTGCCTGATTTTTTTATTTTATATGCTACAAAATTACAGACTCAAAATCACATTGATTAAAGTGATACAATTTGTGTCTAAGTTGTTCTGCAAGTTTTTGTGATTTGTGTTTTCTGGAAGTATCGACCATCGAACCACATCCGTCTCTACAGTCATTCATATTTCAGCGAATTTAAATAAATCATCCTGAAATAATTTGCACAATACAAATATTTAAACCCTTAAAGACTCGGTTTATGATTTTAAAAAATTGTGTGTTTTTTTTTGGTAAATAATAGTGGAGTTATGTGTTTACAAGTCTGAGGGAGTGTGTGTTGTTGAGCAATTTCTTTATACGTGAGAAAAATATCAAATTATGAGTTTTTAGTCACATCACATCATCATAAACACTGCGGTCCTAACACCTGTATCTGTTCTTTTTATATATCTAATTCTGTGTGTGTGTGTGTGTGTGTGTGTGTGTGTGTGTGTGTGTGTGTTTGATCCTGATCACCACATGTTCATCACCACTGTTTAAAGGATTAATGAGTCCTGAGGCATTCATTTCTAATTACTCTTAATTACTCTTTAAAGACAACCTGTATGGTCAAACCCCGCCCCTAAGAGCTGTCACTCAAACTTACATCGCCATGGAAACAACCATGGCCTACACTCCCAGGAGGACTGCTGCTGTTCAACCAGACCTGAACTAATGAGGTAATACACACACACACACACAGGGCTTGGAAAGATGGAAACACAAGCTCCTCAGGAAGTAAAGACCAAACTGCGCATGTATGTGTGCGTGTTTGAACGTGTGTGTTTGCGTGTGTGTGTGTGTGTTTGCACTTTTGTGTGTGTATTTGCACTTTTGTGTGTGTGTTTGCATGCATGTGTGTGTATGTGTGTGTATTTAAATATTTGTGTGTGTGTGTGTGTGTTTGCACGCGCGTGTGTGTGTATATGTGTGTATGTGTGTGTGTGTGTGTGTGGAGGTGTGTGTGTGTGTGGAGGTTTACTTTGCATGCTGTCTAGTTAAAACTGGAATGTTAAAATGCCAATGCGGTCCCTTTGCCACAGAGCTCTCTGAAACGAGGAGAAACACAGTGTGTAACAAGTGGAAATTAAATGTGTGTGTGAGAGAGAGAGAGAGAGAGAGAGAGAGAGAGAGAGAGAGATGTGTGTGTGTGTGTGTGTGTGTGTGTGTGTGTGTGTGTGTGTGTGTGTGTGTAGGGGAATAAAAGCACTCACTCTGGAGGGAACATGGTGCCCTGAGCGAGACAAACAGGAACTTCACTCAGCATCCACACCAAGCACACACAATCAACCTGACACTGCAGCCATGCGTACACACACACACACACACACACACACACACACACACACACACACACACACACACACTCACATATACACAGCCTGCATATACAACATTTTCATACACACAAAAGCTACACACTAAAGCCACACACACACACACACACACACACACACACACACACACACACACACACACACACACACACACACACACAGCCTGCATATAAAAATATTTTATACACAATAAAGCTACACAGATACACACACATAATCCTGTCCACTTCCTGCTTCACCATCTAAACACCATCCAACTCTCTCTCTCTCTGTCTCTCTCTCTCTCTCTCTCTCTCTCTCTCTCTCTCTCTCTCTCTCTCTCTCTCTCTCTCTCTTTCATTTTCTTGTTCATCAAAATGCATGCATATACACATCCTTCTTAAATACAGTACAATAACTACACACACACACACCATGTATAAACACAATCCTTCTACAAGCTACAACTGCACACACATATTTTAATAGATACACAACCACACACACACACACACTAAATGCTGCATATATACAAGAACTACACACACAAACACACATACACATCTCACATGCATACACTGTGAATAAAAACCTTCACAAGCACATAAATACTAACTGCAGATAAACCCATTGTATCTAACACACACACACAAACACATACACACACACACACACACACACATCCATAGAGATGTGCATACACACTTTCTGTGGGCACACACGCTCTGATGACTTTGACTGTGATAAAAACACAAACTTATTCACACAAGTCATACTTGCACACAATGTGAACACAGATACACAAACTCACTTGGTTTCTCTCTCTCACACACACACACACACACACACACACACACACACACACACACACTTTCACTCTCAGTACTGGAGAATAGCAACTCAGTTTTGAATATGCACACTTACAGATACAGTACACACACTCGCATACACAAAGCCAAGAGTTACAGACTGCACACTTCTAGCCACATGTACCACACACTCCAGCTTCAAACACTCACCACATACACACACACACACACACCCCTCACAAGCTCCAAACGCACTTTGATGTAAAAGAAAGAGGGGTGCTCTCTGTGTGAGTAAGTGAGAGTGTGTGTGTGTGTGTGTGTGTGGTGAGCACTTGGGTGCAGGCTGGGTGTAAGGTGGAGTGTCTGAGGGATGTATGTGGGGAGGGTGGGTCTATTGGGAATGTGCATGTGTGTGTGTGTATGTGTGTGTGTGTGTGTGTGTGTGTGTATGGGGCAGGAGAATGGTGTCAGCTGTGCAGGCAGCAGAAAGCCGACATCTTAATAAAACAGCCTCAGGCAAAAGCCCATTAAAGACTTCACAAGGCAGCCTCCCCTCTGCCAGGTATACACACTACACACACACACACACACACTCACACTCTCTTTTCTACTGACACACTCTACACAATGCAGCTGTCTGTCGTTCTGTGTGTGTGTGTGCGTGTGGTTGAATTTGGGAAGGGTTACAGACCTCATTGTAACCTCAGTAGCTTTAGATTCGAAATAAGAATACAAACAAGGAGACTTCTGATGTGTGTGTGTGTGTGTGTGTGTGTGTGTGTGTGTGTGTGTGTGTGTGTGTGTGTAGCAGCAATATTTGTATGGATGTCTACTAGAAATGTGTGTGTTGCATCAATTCAAATCTGTGTATTCTTGGCAATTAGACATTCATTGTACCTGTCAATCATAGTTTGGAAAAAAGTGGGAAATTCCTCTGTACCTGTCAAAGTGAAGGGGGTGTGGCCTCTTTACCTTTAAGTCCCCATCATACAACTGTAATGTGCGTGTCCTTTATACCTGACTTTTGTACTTGTCCAATAAAACCTTTTAATAACAGTAAAGAAGCTGATGGGGTGTGGCCTTTGTACCAGTGAAAAAAGTGAAGAAGGTGGAGAGGCGTGTCCTTTTAACCAGTCATTAAAAGTGAAGAAGGTGAAGGGGCGTGGCCTTTGTACCTTTCAGTAACATTGTAGAAGGTGAAGGGGTGTGGTCTTTGTACCTTTCAGTAACATTGTAGAAGGTGAAGGGGCGTGGTCTTTGTACCTTTCAGTAACATTGTAGAAGGTGAAGGGGCGTGGCCTTTGTGCCTGTCAGTAACATTGTAGAAGGTGAAGGGGCGTAGCCTTTGTGCCTGTCAGTAACATTGTAGAAGTTGAAGGGGCGTGGCCTCTGTGTCTGCCAACTTTAGTTTTGAGATTTAGATTAAAATGCTTTAAATGTATCTTTTATGTATCACTCACCCCCACACACACTCACACACACACACACACACACACACACACACACACAACCACAAGCACCCATGGCAGGGGTCAGCTGCATCCTTTGAAGAGTGGATTCTGATTTTATGGATGGAGAGATATTAAACAGAGTCAGAGTGAGAGAGAAATAAGCAGCGAGTAAAGAAAAGAGAAATAAAACTCAGAGAGACAGAAGTGAAAGATACACTTTCCTGCCCAGACGCACAACTCCGCTTCATGGTAAACTATTGTTTTGACAGCATGTCACTTCAGCAGTGCCGAGAGAAGCGGGCAGAGTGTGTGTGTGTGTGTGTGTGTGTGTGTGTGTGTGTGTGTGTGTGTGTGTGTGTGTGTGTGTATGGCAGGCTTGCTGATGCGATCTTTAGCGAGACCCTAAGGCTATTGTCATAAAACTCAGCAGCGCTAACAGACGCCGCTAATTCAGCTGTCAGCCGCCTGATAGCATAGTGCACCGAGTGCTATTTTAACTGAAGCAGCTAATAGGGCCGTTTATAGGCCTGGCGCCGCCCGAGTGTGCTTCTGTGGAGAACAGTGACGAGAGATTACACTCTGATTTGTCATCCACACACACACACACACACACACACACACACACTCTCTCGTGCTAGCTCACTCTCTCTCTTAAGCAATGTGCATTAGAGTAATCAGCTTCAAGCCAAATCCTCACTATCTGGTTAATTTAAGCAGGATAAGCTGTGATTTAACAGGATAATCCAGACACTGACTCTCATGTTAAACCCTCCAAACACTTTCAACAGGAGCTCCGCTTTCTGATCTAACACCCAGCTACTCCACTGCTAATACGCTACGACACACACAACCGACTAACACTCTCCTCGCCGTGGACATGCTGTTGAGTCACTTGTTGATTCTCCAAGCAACAGTTTAGCAACAAAACACATCCAATTTACGTTGAATTATCAGGTTTCTGCAACTGGTAGTTTAGTGATACCAGACTTCTTTTAAAACAAGTGTGTGCGCTTGTTCAAGATGGCCACCATCTTTATATTTTGCACCTCTCAGCTGGAATAACATAAATCATAAAATATATAAATATGAATTGAAATGTATTTTAGAATAATCTGTGATGGTGTGGGGTGACAAGACTCAACATCACCATCGTCCCTGAAGAATTATTTACCAAAACGCTAAAACCGGAGACGCCTCCAATGTTACGTAAAAAACGTCCATTGTCATTTCAAATCGTATATTTTTTTTACGTTTTTTATTATTTTTTTATTAGTATTAGATTATGTATAGCTTCCCCCATAGATGTTATAGACATCCTGTGTTTTAGCTCTTACTATAGAAATGATGATGTATTACATAAAGCACACTAATATAGAATGATTGCTTGTTACAGCCAGCATCCAGATCCACTCCCTTAACACTTTATATCTGTAAAGTTTCAAGTTCAAGTTTATCACCATTCGCTGTGCAATACATAAACATTGGAATTCTTGTGTTTCTCAGAGTCAGTTTTAGTCACAAAAGGTTAATTTACACAAAATAGAATGCATACTGTAAAATAGATTTTCTAATTAAAAATATATATACATTTTGAATAGTAGTGAAAATAAATAAATAATATTAAACATTGTGTAAATAAGTAAAGTTAAATAGATAAAGTATCTAATATGCGTTCATATCCGATTTTCCTCACTCATGTTTCCAACTTTCTTCTGACTTTTCTTCTCTGTGGAACTCTTGCTTGTAACCTGGTTTACAAGAATAGATTTACCCTGTATGTGTCTTCTCGTTGTCTTATAAAATATCCATCTATGTCATTGACAGCATTAAGAAGATGATGACCTTAGTAAACATTCTGAACCTCTGAATGCAAATATAGATTGAAACGCTTGTTTAAATTGTTCAGCTAAACCTTTATGACAATTGTGAGGACCCTGGTAATATATCAGTGTTGTTTGTGATGACTAAGTTAGACAGAAAGTCCTCAGTTTTTGTGTTTGTGTGCACTGCTTTAAATGGCATCCCACCATCACAATATCCATTGTTGAAAGCCATCTTTAAAACGTTTACACTTTTTCGAAGGACTTACTGCAATTGAGGGTCTCATCACCGTATTATCCTCAAAGCCTTCTGTAAATATCCGGGTGGTTTATGTCTTCTTTCACAAGAAACTTCATCACCACACGCTGTTCAGTCTAAGATCTTGATTAACGGGGTCCACAGGACATGTAAAGTCAAGTTGAGAAGCTTTTATTGTCATTTCAACAATTTATAGCTGACGCAGTACAACGTTCCTCCAGAACCCTGATGCTACATAAAACGAGCTACATACAGAACACAGAGTTAAGGACTGAAGTAAGTGTCCTCGCCATGTAAAGTGCATCGTGTTTAAACAGTGCAAACGGTGAAGACAAAAGACAGTGTTGGAAAGATACACTAAACACAAAATAGCACTGGCAATAAACCTACTATATAATGTTTTATTTAATACAATGTGCACAAGAGAGCTGTAAACAAGAGTGTAATTGTAAATATAAACACAAAAAGATGTGCAAAACAGCATGTAAACACTTATATAGGTATAATAAAATAATCATATAATATGTAGACATGGATGTGTGTACTGAGTGTGTGTTTGAGTTTAGTTTTGCAGCAGTTTAGTAACACTGTGTTTTGTACAGTTCAGTTCTGTGTCGTTGAGGAGCCTGATGGCTTGAGGGAAGAAACTGTTGCACAGTCTGGATGTGAGGCCTGAATAATTTGAAACCTCTTTCCTAATGGTAGGAGAGTGAAGAGTGTGTGTGAGTGTGTGCAACTAGCTTTGCGAATGCAGAGTGTAGTGTAAATGTCTGTGATAGAGGGGAGAGAGAGACTCCAATGATCTTCTCGGCCGTCCTTCCTATCCTCTGTAGGGTCTTGCTTTTGGAGACGGTGCAGTTCCCAAACCAGGCAGTGATGCAGGATGCTCTGGATGGTCCCTCTGTAGAACATGGTCAGGATGGGAGGAGAGATATGAGCTTTCCTCAGCCTTCTCAGGAAGTAGAGACCCTGCTGGCCTTTCTTGATGATGGTTGAATGACTAGGTGAAGTTCTCCGCCAGTGCTTTTGATGGTCTCCACAGAGGATCCACAGTGGAGAATTGTCATTTGGTGCTTTCTTAAAGTCAACAGCCATCTCTTTACACACTAGCTACTTTCTACTGTGCGTAGTTCTGCCAAGTTAGCGTAAATTTTTAAATTAAAAATCCCGGTTTGAAAAGTATCGAATGATATCATATATTCACACCAATCTCCAACTTCAACTTCATGTCTTTAATTAGGAAACCTTCCGACTTGATCGTGTGTTTAATGACCATCGAACAAACTTTATTTAAGCTGATGAAGGTCCTTTAGATGGCGACAGGGACTGAACTGAAGAGAGATGAGGGCAAGTCAACGAGGACTCTTTAAAACCCACTAATGAAACAATGCAGCAGGAAGCTCCAGATTCAGGGGCCTGACTCGTTTCAACTTTCACTCCTTCGTTCACCTCTCTCCTCCATGTATCGCTCTCGGACTGTCTCTCGATCACCCGTGAGTTCCCCGAGGAGCTGGGAATCGCTCGAGGCTGCGAGCTCGAAACTTTACTTTTGAACCAGAAGATCATCTCCTTCACAATTGAACCCTGCAGTCCCTGTGAGGAGAGAATGCCACCTTCTGGTGCTTCGTTGAAATCGGGTTTTTGGAAGGTCTTTGTAAAGATATGGTTTGTTGGTGCAGTTTGTAGTGAAGGGGGATATTTAGGGTTCTTTTGCAGTGGGTTAATGTAGGGGTGAATTATGGTGTGTTTAAAAGGATGGCTGGTGTTGCTTATATGTTATGAATGGGATATGTTCAGCAGGGGGGCATTTAGGTGTAGGGATGGCTAGGGGGAGTATTTGGGTTGATACTGAAGGTATTTATGTTGCAAATACTCCTCTGGATTAGGGGTGGTTTGTGCTCTTTTAGGAAGGGGTGTTTAATTCAAACTGTGAGGATGGGGGTTAATTGCCGGGGTATTTATAGGTGGGTCAGAGGCGGGTTAATTGTCAGAGGGGTATTTAGGCTTAGGAAAGTATCTGAAATGTAACTTCAAGCACATTTAATGTCAAATTATATATATATATATATAAAATGACTGTATTTCTAAAGGCTGTTGGGCTCTGGAGAGCTGAGGGATATTTTGCGACTGGAGAAATGATGCTATTTTGTAGGAAGTCTAGAACAAGTGGGTTTCCTCGAGATTCTCCCGCTTTACACCTACATCCTAAAAACATACATGGAGGCAAAGTGTGTACTCATGTTTCACTCTCCGACTTCACAGGATAGGATCCAGGTTTCTGAAGTGTTTTTAGACAAAGAAAGAGTTTAGAAATATTTTAAAAGAGCGTCTTTTAGAAAAACATTTTAAGATGATGCAGTAAATGCATTTCAAAAGTGAAATAAATCAATCGCCGGACTGACTTGTGTCGTGTGTGTGTGTGTGTGTGTGTGACCTAAGGCATCTTTTACTCTGAACTCATGTAGCACCTTGCAGGCATGTGGAGACTTCAAGAGATCAAACTAACTTCCTCCTAAACCTCAGTTTACTGTCTGTTTACTGTTTGTCCTTCAGCATAGAAAATGCACTCAGGGTCTGGAGGCAAAGGACACATCACCTTGACGTTATTGTGGCAACAGCGACATCTAGGGGATAGATATGCATGTGCAGCTTAGCTGATATTCTATTTCTCTCTCTGAGCAAATATAAAGTGAAGTATATATCAATTTGAAACAATATATCAAATGCAATTAGTATAATTGTAATAAATTCTATAAAAATACTTTTTTTGGTGAGATAATAGATTAAATTATAAATTATATCATTAAATATATTTTTTTTATTTTTTTTTTATAAAAACACACTCCAAATTTTGTAAAATGCAAAAATGCTGGTTTCATGCAAATCTATTTCGTTTACCCACCTGATTATTCACAGCAGCCATGTGTTTTCAGTCTTATATTTTAATGAAAAGACGTGAGCAGCATGTATTCGTGCGATCACATAATCCTAATAAACATCACAGTATGTATAAGTGTATCTCTCTGAATGAGACGTCTTGCTGAAGTAAAATGTATATGATAGTGTAGAATCTGTACCGAATATACAGAATTCCCTGTTACCTGGAGCTTATTTTCTTTTTAATAAGCAGAGAGGAGGTAATAAAAGCCGCAATAGGTAGCAAGAGAAGCTTTTTTTTTTTGTCCTGACAGCAGATTTTTGTTTTCTATAAATTTGAGTAAATTTGTGACCATAATAGAATGATAATAATCATAACAATCACCTGAGTGAAACGGAGGGAAACTAATAACACGCTATAGTGGTAGACTACACGTGCTGGGCCTTCAGCTATGTGACACAAGACTATAGAAAAGACACTAGAAAATAAACCCCTGGTGACTCGCTGCCAAGTGAGTGTATGAATTTTATATATGTGTGTGTGTGTGTGTGTGTGTGTGTGTGTGTGTGTGTGTGTGTGTGTGTGTGTGTGTGTGTGTGTTTGTGTGTGTTTAGTAACGTGTAGTTGATCGAGGCTGACAGACTTCTTTGGAAATCTTTTTCTTAGAGCCATCAGCTGTTAATTTGACATCCTGAAAATTCATAGAGAGGATTTTTCTTTCTCTTAGAGTCACTCGTAGATCGTGTATATTCATTTGCATATTCATATTCTGTTCTCTGTGTGATGTATTAAAGTGTATAAAGTTTTAGAGAGAAATATCATTATATAGATAATAGATACATACATGCATATAAAGGTAATACATAGTAAAAAGATACATGTGTGTGTGTGTGTGTGTGTGTCTGTGTGTGTGCATCATGACACCATTCTACTTCTCTGATACCTTGAACCTAATAACGATTCCCATGAGATATTATTACCAACTCTTCCACAAATGAATTTAAAAACAGTTCATACATAAAAAATGACTCTTTACGTCCCTTTATATATAAACAATATCTGCTCCTAATATTCCTTTATTTTCTATATGATTATGATCTATTTTATTTGTTACAGCATACAATATCTGATGTATTTTTCTCTAATTTTTGATCCATTATTTTTGCTGGTATCAGCGCAGTTTTTTTTAAGAGTGTTATTATAGACACTGGTATTGGGTTTGTATTTGAGCAAAAACATAAGCTGAATAGAAATTCATACTTACATCTAAAGTCAATTTTGTAATACTTTGAGTTGTTATTTTTTAATTAGGAATATCTTTTACTTTTGCTTTAAAATCTAAAAAACCTCACAAATTAAAGTATTATTTAGTTCAATCTGAGTCTGAATCCAAAATTAAGTTTTGAGTGTATAATGCACTATATATTACACATTCATAAAAATAAAAAAAAGATCATATCATCCCCAGAAACTTATCATGATACAATGTTTTCTAACAATCATTAGTGATGCTTAAAACATTATTTACATATTCAACAATTTTTTGTATTTTGATTATTTATTTTTGAAAAGCAACATAAAATCGGGGAAAAAAAAATCAGACTTTATATGAGAAATCAGACAAGTAAATTGATTTCTGATGATTATTATTATTTCAATTTTATTTTATTTAATAGCGTTTTTAACGGTAGCCATTGTCCCAAAGCAGCTTTACAGAATCAAAAAGATAACAAATATAACTTTTACATTTATAAATGAGTCCATACACATTTTTTAGGAGATAAAAAGCTTAAAAATGTGAAATTATATATTTAGTGCGTATACGTTTATCCCCAATGAGCGAGCCAGTGGCGACATTGGCGAGAAAAAACTCCATGAGACTGTTTTGAGCCAGTGGCATTATCATGCGCTCGAATTCAAAAACTGTTCACTTCAAACAGTTTTCAATTGAACAATTCAAACTCTGATATTCGATATTACCTGCATCTATAAACTCTTATGTTAAACCCGATTAGAATAAAATTATAAGGCTTTAAACACCTCGATGTCAAGCTGAAGATCAGTTTGGATGAATAAATAAAACATAAACAAAATTTTATGCTGAGAAATTGTCAACGTTTGAGAAATAATTGCTCCAGTTTCTCATGAATGAATCGAGACGTTCATTCGCATTTCCACTGTGTTGTTATTATGTTTTAGATGTAAATGAGTGAAATCAATTCTTTATCTTGCAAATAAACAACAGACAGTGAAGGAAAGATCTGAGTCACGTAAGAAAATGGCAGTGACAGTTATTAAAGAAATTGAATGTGAAACACGATGTTAATGGTTTCAATCGTGTGAGCAAAACGTTCATTCGAAATAATCAACAAATCCTAATGATTTTATCTCGATGAGGTTGATGATCATGAAAATGAATTACTATTCATATCACTTTAATTATGAATAACAAATGACAACAAAAACGCCATCTTTGTTGCCTAAGCGCTAATCTATTGCGATGCTAGTTAACTAGCTGCTAGCATTATCCTCTGCCTTGCTTTTTTAACCTGCATCTTCATTATACAATGCATTTTTTTCATTTCAATAAATGTGAATTGACTCGTTTTTACGCAGAATTTAAATAACCTAATAATCGAAACAATTATTTTGATTCTTGGAGGATTCATATAGTACTTATGGCACTGCCGTATATAAAATGGATTTATTTTGTGTGTGTGTGTGTGTGTGTGTGTGTGTTTAGACTCAGGTTTCTCTGTGCTAGTTATATGTGTGTGTATATCTCTTGGGTTTCGTGTGTGTTATTTGCTGTATGAGGTGTGTATGTTTGTGTGTGAGTTGAGTTTGGGCCTAATGTGATTGAATCTCTGGAGACAGATGACTGGTGTCAGACTGTCAGTCCTGAACTCAACCTGCCCTCCTTCCCTCCTCCCTCGTTCTCAGACAGAAAAAGAAAAAAGAGAGAGAGAGAGAGAAAGAGAGAGAAAGAGTTTGCTGTTGTTTGCTTTCCGCATCCTCTCGTTTTCCCCCTCCAGCCCTTCCACTTTAAACAGCCCCGAAAAATTTGCTAAACTTCTCTCCAAACGCTAAACGTCGACGCCGAACAACACTTTTTGTATTCTTTGTTTCTGTTTTGTTGGGGTTTTTTTTTCTTTTCAAAAAACCCACATTGCTCATTTAAATTCTGCCCTACATGTTATTAAATGAGAAACGGAAAAAAACAAAAAACGCTGCGCTCCTGAAAAGAATGCATTAAATATGATTCATAACAGAGAACACAGAGAGTCATGGGAGGGCAGAGAAGCGAGGAGACGAGAGCAGAGGGGATGGAGGAAAAGGATAGAGGGAGGAATAGATGAGAAGGAGGAAGAAGGAGAGAGAGAGGAGCCCTGCAGCCAGAGAGGAGTCGACCTGCAGGGACATGAGTGCAGAGTCCAGACACGGGTCACGACCATGGGGAGACGGAGGCAAGTGGAAAGAGAGAAAGACAGAGAGATGGTAAGATATGGACAGGCCTTTTCTTTCACTGGACACCGCAGTGGGATATGGCCTTCTCAGTATTTCCACCGGTTTTCCGTTCATCTTGGTGGAAATGTGGGCGGAGCTTGCTGTCAGATAGGGTATAAGGCTGTTTAATAGTAAATATGGAAAACAAATTTTGCACAAAAATTCAAGTATTGGCAACCCCAGCTTAATTTTCTGTCACCACCACGAGCTAATGCATTTTGGTTGGATTTGGTTGTCGCTACTATCCATAAAGCAAACCAGTGGCAAGAGAAAAACTCCCTGAGACTTCATGAGGAACCAAAATAACCAAACTCAAAAAGAAACTTATTCAATTCAATTCATGTTTATTTGTATTGCACTTTTAACAAAGAACCCTGTCTCAAAGCAGCTTTACACAGATAATGTGGTGATATAAGAATAAGATGTTCTTTATAAGTGTAAGTTTGTCTCAGGGAAACGTATCTGGTCAGCACCAAAGCTAGCTTTCAGACATCTTGAGGTTTGCCATGGGTAAATCTGGGCGAGTACATGTTGATCTGTCGATCTTTTTTTAAGGAACAGCACATTTCGGGGCAACTGTTGCTCAAAAAGCTGTTATTGAACATTGATTCGCATTGTTTTGTGCAGTAATTGTGCTCCATTCTAATAAATCATTTTGTTAATTGTCCATTCAAATCTGAAAGAACATCAGTGTGAGTCAAACTCAAAACGAACCCCATTTACGAGGAATTGACAGAACAGTGGACAAACAGTACACAAGGCATGTAATAGAGTTAAAAGAGATACAGTAGGTAAAATATGACTCCAGTGAAAGTGCTCCCTTTGAGCCCTAAAACCTTCTTTTCAACAACTTCTAAAACTATTCACTGGTGTTGGGTTGAGTTCGAGTCTGGAGTTTCTTCCATCTTTTATTCCTCTCAAAATGTTCTGCTTGCTGTTGAACTGATGCTGAACTGTATGTCTGTGATTAATGGATTCTACAAAACAGAAGGCATGAGTTTGGTTCCTCACAATGTTTCTTCCTCATGAAATCCCGTGGAGTTTTTCCATAACGCAGTCACCACTGGTTCGCTCAATTGGGATTACAATTATAAGGAAACAAAATTATAGGCACTACACTTATACATTCTTTTATACAACTTAAAAACTCTTTATATCTGTAAAACTGCTTTGTTAAGTAATAAAAATCTGTTGAATTGAATCAAAATTACAGTAGAGCTTATAAACAGTGGCCCCCGAACCAGCTGACGAAATCAAATCATATCTAATTTTATTTATAAAGCACATTTAAAATCAACCTTGGTTGGAAATTCAAAAATTCCAGAAATATTAGACTTTTTTGATTTGTCTTGTTGTTTGTTTAGTAGTTTTGAATCTATTAAAACCGATCAGGAGTTTTTGACTTTCTCACATGAAAGTTAAATAAAGAGACTTGAGGAATTCAATTGTGAGAATTAAGTGGATTAAATCTTTTGGCTCAACAAATGTAAAATTGAATGAAAAAAAAAAAAGAAAATAATTTGGGGAGATGAATTTCACTCCTGGGTTCCATTTACCTGGATTAAATAGATATAACATCGTTCAAATGATGTCATAATCATATTACAGTTTTTCTCAGATGCTTCAACGCATTTCTTGAATCGTCCTTAACACAGTATTTGCCATCCAAAAAACGCATTGGATTTCTTGCAAAAGCCTGTGCTTTTCTCTTAATCCTTAGTTCGTCTCCCAAGAGTACGTACTTGTGTCGATCAACGTATAATTGCCACCAGAATAATACGTCCATTAGAGATCGTTCGCAAACAAGATCGTCAAAACGTCATGTCGTGTTGTCGATATATGACGGCGCACTGCTTTAGTATTGATGTAAACTACAGTGATACAGTGAAAATGCACAAGGATGAATTTCTTCTTTATGGCATCTATAAATTTCAACAGCATCAATGTGCACATTACCGTATATAGAGACTGGACAGCATTTACATTTTTTACTGTCAAGTCAAGTTTAT
>NC_060901.1:24772404-24774904 GCF_014805685.1 Silurus meridionalis
TTCGATATGGCGCAGACGGTTCGATTTTAAATCTTCGGTTCAGACACACAGCAAATCATCAGTTTACTTTAGTGACTTCTGACGCATGGCCCCGTTCACACACAGGCCTTCGTAGTGCAGACCTTCTTCTCCACGGAGACGCAGCTCTACCTCTGCCGTGTTAATCTGTACTCGGTGTGATTCTCAGGACACGCCACAAATCAATCATGTGGCAAATATCCGTTCACAAATTATTGGTCGCTTTCAGAATAATAAAAGTTTAGCACATCGACTAATTATTAAATATAAATATATTGTTTTTTACTGATGCAAATATGTTCAAAACGATGTATCGTGATACAAATGGCGAACTTGCAAACTTTTTTAAATTGATGGTCTAAATACAGTAGCTATAAGAATATGGGTCTCATCCTGAAACTGAGTTACAGTACCGTGGACAGGGTCATACTGAGGGTTTCCAAGACGGGTTCCACTCGAAACAGGATGCATGGTGAGTAATTAATGTATAGATGAGTAAACGAGTGAATAGATATATAGATGGGTGAATAGGTGATTGATGATGGGTGGATGGATGATTGATGATGGGTGGATGGATGATTGATGATGGGTGGATGGATGATTGATGATGGGTGGATAGGTGATTGATGATGGGTGGATGGATGAGTATGAATTGACAGGATGGGTGAATTGATGTACGGATGAGGAGATGAATTGATGTATGGATAAGGGAATGGATAGATGTAATAGTTTAAAATAGTTTGACTGATGAACAGATGATTGACTGAGGATGGGTGGATGGATTGGTACATGGACAATGGACGAATTGAGGTATGGATGAGCAAATGGTTGTATGGATGGATGGGAGGCTGGATGGATGAGTGGATGGATGGATGAATGGATGGATGGATGAGTGAATAGATTGATAGCTGGGTGGATAGATGTTCAATGATGAGTGGATGAATTAATGTATTAATGAGTGAATGGCTGGATGAGTGGATGTATGCATGGATGGATGGATGGATGAGTAAATAGATTGATAGCTGGGTGGATAGATGATTAAAGATAAGTAGATGAATTGATGTATGGATGAGTGGATGAATGAATGAGTGAGTGGGTAGGTTAATAATTGGATGGGTAACCAGATTAATGAATGGATGAGTGGATAAATTAGATTAGATTAGATTAGATTAGATTAGATTCAACTCTATTGTGTCAGGTACATGTACAGAGCCAATGAAATGCCGTTCGCATCTAACCAGAAGTACATAAGTGCCTATTTACAATAAATAACAGGAGATAAATAGGGTGTGAGATTCATATATACAGGGATGAGGGTGAATAAAGTACAGAAGGTGCAGTAGGTAATAAGAAACACGTCAGAAGATCATAAACTCAAAAGTCATTTGAGTAAATGATCCATTCTGAAGAGGCCGTATTTGAGTGTTTTTTTCGCCACACACACACTCAGTGTAAAAAAGTGTCTTCATATTTCTAGTAGAAGCTCTTAATTTCCTGATGTTTTCGCCGCAGTTTTAACACTTTCTGGAGATCCTCAGCGGGATTCAGAGCGAGGGAAAAGCATTATTGTTCTGCTGACCCAGTGTTATCCTGCCAGTTTTAAGTATTTAACAGACTGCAATGTTTGCTGATGTTTTGCTCCATCTGTCTGTCCGTCCTTCGGTTTTAACAAGCTGCTCAGTCCATGCTGAAGAGCGACCTCACGGCACCCTGACGCGTCACTTAAGGGACGATAAACTGGTGAACACCAAATATATCACTCATGATATTTAAGGCAAAACGTTTTCCTGTTGTCTCAGCTCAGCACAGGGACTCCGCCATTACCTTCTTTTCTTTTCTTTTCTTTTTTGACTGGAGCTTTCAGGCGATTCACTGTAGATTTGATGAGCAACCAGTTTTTGTTTTCTTCAGGTTATTACATGTAAACAGTGGAAATGCCTGTTTGTTCTTATTACTTTAACCTGAACACATTAAGCTCCTGAATGTGAACAGCCAAGAAACGCCTTTAAAACAGCTCTTAGTTCACATTCGGATCTGAGAGCGAGCGGGAAATACGTTTCCACACGGATTTAGCTTTTAGCTATTAAACGTGTATCATCTCTAATGGTACATTAAACCCTGTATGAAAAGGCAGTAGTGTGTAATGTGTTTTATAATTAAAGAGCAAATTTACTGTTCAGAGCTTTCAGATTTCACTTAAAACAACCAGTGTTACAGATGTGTTTCTGTAAATCAATATAAAATATATACACCAATTATGATAGATAGATAGATAGATAGATAGATAGATAGATAGATAGATAGATAGATAGATAGATAGATAGATAGATAGATAGATAGATAGATAGAGTTGTTCTAGTTGTCCGGTGTTCAATCACCAGAGATGTTGATTAATGGAAAGATAAACAGGTGACTGGAAGAATAATAATAATAATAATAATAATAATAATAATAATAATAATAATAATGATAATAATAATAA
>NC_060901.1:24777404-24782404 GCF_014805685.1 Silurus meridionalis
TGTGTCGTGTTATGGGTAACTCGTGAGATTAATATAATTATCCTCAAAACAAGAGGCGATGCAAAAACACTGATTTAATCCCTCTAGTAAATATACAAATACTTATTTATATATGATGAAGGAAAAACAAAAAACAGGATGAGAAACTCCCCATGAAACCTAGTAGGATTTTCAGTCATGTCCTGCTGAAACTCTTGGCCAGGAGAACATCCGGGTTCTGGGTGTGATGTTATAAGAGTAGAAATGTATGAATGAATATTTTGGGATCACGGGAAAGGATGTATTGGAATAGATGAATAAATAATTGGGATGAAAAGGGATGAATAAAATGTGAGACGATGGATTAGGATGCAGTCAAATTCGAAGGATAGAAGAACTAGACGATGAATGAAAAGTCCAATGTTTAGGGGTGTATATGGATGGATGGATGGATGGATGGATGGATGGATGGATGGATGGATGGATGAACTCTGTAACTTAAAATTACAGAGTTTTCATAAAAAGATGGTAGTGTTTGATGTGATAGAATGGATGGATTTTATAGACAGATTTAGAATGGACACAGTTGGATGAGAGGAAGTGAGGGATGGAGAGATAGATAAGAGATAGAGCTAGGAAATTGTCTTCGGAGATATGTAATGGAAAGAGGCAGTGTGGTGCTGGATAAATGGATGGATGGATGGATGGATGGATGATATAAATGCACAATGTGTGGTGAGAGATGAATAGAAGGAAATGAATTTAGTGGGATGGATGACTGGATGGATGGAAGCGATGTCCTCAGGTGGGGTGTTTGGGATGGATAGATGTATGAAATTGTTCAGATGGAGAAATGGATGGATAGATGAACGGGTAGAATTGATATGGGGTGCAGTTAATAAAGTGAAGAAATTCGGGAAAAAAGAGAATGAAGGGATTGGTCTGGGAGATGTTTAGGAATGGAGCAATGGGTCAATGGACAGACAGACAGACAGACAGACAGATATTAGAGTGCCATGCGTTTACATGCACAACCCCCCACGACCACCACCACCATAACCGCACGAGACGAAGTGTTTCATCCATCACTTAAAGAAAAGAAACGAAAATACACACACGCGCGCCTCCGTTTTAAAGCGCGCGCTCGCACGCTTCCGCAGCTGCAGAGACACGAGGACCGGATGAAAGTCTTTCTCTCTCTCTCTCTCTCTCTCTCTCTCTCTTTCTCTCTGAGTGTATGTGACGGGGGTGAGGCAGTGCGTCAGGAGCAGATTTGTACCGACAGCACCGGGTGCATTCTCCCGTCAAACGCCATAAAAAGGCGCGCGGGAGTGATCAAAGCGGCGCGCGCTGCCGCCGCGCAGGAAAACGGGGGCTCGTGCTCCCCGCGCCGCCGCTCCGCGCCCCAGCGTCTCGCGGGTGGAGGTGGTTTTGAAGACTGCTTAAAACAAAACAAAACAAAACCACACACACACACACACACACACACACACACACACACACACACGAAACATAAAAATCATGCTTTCCCCGTCATGCTGTAACGCTATTTACATTTTTATCCCGCAAAACACACACACACACACACACACACGGCGCATGCGCATGTGCTCAAGTTCAAATTGTCTAAAAAAGTTTTCTTTGTTGCCCAAATGAAACGTTTTACTCGTCAAAAATGTGTGTGTGTAAAAATATATATATATACGCACACATTTTTGAGGAGTAAAACGTTTCATTTGTATTTATATATATATATATATATATATATATATATATATATATATATATATAAATATAAATATAAATGTGTGTGTGTGTATGTAATGTATGTATATATATTTACATACACACACATTTTTATATATACACACACACACGTATGTGTATAAATATATATAAATGTGTGTGTATGTATAATGCATGTATGTGTGTATATATTTATATACACACACACACATACACACATTTATATACATACACACATACATTATATATACACACACACACACACACACACACACACACATTTATATATATATGTGTATGTGTGTATATACAGTATATGTATATATACACACACACACACACACACACACACACACACACACACACACACACATATATATATGCATAATTGGTTTTGGCGGCTTGGTCAAATTTGCTTGGTCAAACGTTATCAAATTGTATTTTGTTGTTACGTAGTTAATTGGGAACGTCGACAAATCCAATAAAATCCAGCCGACTATAAATCCAGGTTCTGCAGTTTCAAGTTGAAAGACAATGAAATTGCCCGAGTGAACACACGAGGTGAATCTGGTGAAGATCTGAGAGGAATTCAGGAGGTCCACTAGATGTTTGATTAAAAAGCTGAAAAAAAAAAAAAGACAGGGAATACAAAAAGAAACAGAAATACAGAACTGAAAGAAAAACAAAAAGTAAATAGATTTTTTAATGATGTATAAATATAATAGATAAATCAATAGATAAATAATTGTTTATTGAGGATTGTGTTTGATGATATTCATATTTGATACATTTTTGTTTAAAGAAAAATCCAAAAATAGGTTTGAATTGAAGTCATTTTATTTTACAATATCATTACAAAAACCCCACAATGAAATGCACTTCACACACACAAGACTTTCTGGATGAAGGTGTGGGTTTGAGCCTAATTATCTTCTCGCACCTTCTGATTAACAGCGATGATCACAGAAGAGCTTAAACAGGAACTATCTACAGAATCCTGAAAGCCGAGTCAGCAGGTAGACGCTGGATCACATGCTTCTAGCAGACAGTGGAAGTGAGTTA
Source organism: Silurus meridionalis (assembly GCF_014805685.1). Lineage (NCBI taxonomy): Eukaryota > Metazoa > Chordata > Actinopteri > Siluriformes > Siluridae > Silurus > Silurus meridionalis. The sequence continues at coordinate 24,780,192 of NC_060901.1, forward strand.
TGATGAACGTTAGTCTGAAATAAAACCAGCTGCTTCTCACATCCACAACATTCCCAAGTGCTTTCTTCAATGCTTTGTGGTACACGTTTATTTCTCTATTATTTACACAACCTGTGTGTGTGTGTGTGTGCGCTGTAAAGTTCTACTGTGGATACGCCTCAATCACCATCGCATGGCCCTGAGTGAAACAGAAGAGTGTGTTAGAAGAAAGAGAACATATATAGTGTTTATTGTATGAATAAAAATATCATTAAAAATAATAAAATATTACTGAAAGTAACTAAAAAATGTATTCTATTATTAAATTAATATTTTGATATTTTATTTTCCTGAAGATGAGACTATAATCGGAAAGAAAATCCGAAACATGAAATCGCTATAATATTAAACATTACATTTGAAATAAAATAGAAAATTAAACGCATTAAATTGGATTTAATGTGAAACTTTGAACAAAGAATTTTCAGTTATTAACGCAAGTATAAGAACGTGTGTGTGTGTGTGTGTGTAATATAATTAGGGCAGCAAAGGGACGGAAACTTTCCCAAAACTTTCCATGGGAAATTCGTCTGTGGAATTTGTGGAAAGTTCCAAGTTGGAGTTTACAGAAATTAGGAATAGAATTAGGAATGTATATAAACTGTATCGTATACAAACAGAAATATAAACATGTAGTTTGGGAAGAAGTGGACATGCCTGCAAAATAATAATCGCTGACACAGCACAAGGAAGTCTGGAACATAAATGTATGTAATATTCACCTAATTTACGGGAATATTCAGCAAGATGGGAATTCTTTTTCCGAAATGATTTTGTTGTGCAGGAATGTAGAAATGATGCGTGTTGTGTGTTATGGAGAAATGCGCAGTGCGTGTAGGAGGCGTGGCCTCAGTGACCCTGCAGTGAGTGTGTGCTGAGCATGTGATTGATGAATGTGCAGGTAGAAACTCGAATGGAATTCCATCAAATCTGGTTGTTTTAAACAATATTATCATTATCTGAGATTTTTTTTTCTTTCAACTTCATGAAAGTTCCCTGATACTGGCCAACCTGCAATTTGGTAAATTCCCAATTTATTCCCATTAATTCCTTTATATCCCCTTAATTCCCATGGAAAGTTTCCAGTCTTGAAAATTCCCGGAATTTTGCAAGCCTAGTAATAATGCTATTATATAAAAGGTTATATGTGTGTGTGTGTGTGTGTGTGTGTGTGTGTGTGTGTGTGTGTGTGTGTGTGTGAGCGTCACCTGTCCCCCTGCAGCACACGCTGCCACCAGCCCGTACTGCCCCCCCTCCTTCTTGAGCCGGTGTGCTACCGCGGTAACCAGGCGACATCCGGTGGCTCCAAAGGGGTGTCCGATAGACAGCGAACCACCCCACAAGTTAAACTTCTCCATGGGAGGGGGACCCACCTGGAGCACGAGGGTTTACACAATTAACACTTGTAATAAACAACCAACACACACACACACACACACACACACACACACACACACACACACACACACGTACCTTGGCTTTCCTTCCCATGTAGTTCTGAGCAAACCAATCAGAGTCCATCGCCTTCATGTTAGCCAGGATCTGACACTGAAACAACATATATAATGTCACGTGTTACACGGTCACACAGGCCACACCCCCAAACCGAGACAATAATCAGCACCAATTTAAACTTACTTTTGTTCAGGTCACTGTATGTGTGTGTGTGTGTGAGTACAAAAACATATATTGTGCATACAGAAAGAACAACATATGAAGCAAGAAAGAGAGAGAGAGAGAGAGAGAGAGAGAGAGAGAGAGAGAGAGAGAGAGAGAGAGTGATTGGTAAAGAAATAAAGAAGGGAATACTAAACATAGATAGAAATAACGAACTGAAATGAAAGAATGAAAAAGCACGAAAATGACAGTTAAATAAAGAATTACAAAAAAAAACCCAGAAATAGAGTTAGGAAAAAAAAGGAATAGCTAAACAATTAGGGGGAATAGAAAAATAAATGAAAAAGTTGAAACGAATAAATAAAATAAAATAACAATACTAAAGAAAGAACAGCCAAAGAAAGAATTACGGAAAGAGGGGAAAAACCCACAAAGAGCTGATATAAATAAAATAAAAGAAAAAAAATCAGACAGGTAAAAGGAAAAAGAAATAAAAAGAAAGATATTACAGCAAGAAAGCATGAAAGAATAAAAGGGGAAAAGGAAAAAAAGTAAAG
>NC_060901.1:24787404-24792404 GCF_014805685.1 Silurus meridionalis
CTACATAGTCCTGTGTGAAAAAGTGTTTGCCCCCTTAGCAGCAACATCTGCAATCAAGCGTTTGTGAGGAAATGCGCTGTGGAGGAATTGTGCTCCACTCATCTATGCAGAATTGTTGTAATTGGAGGGTTTTCGAGCACAAACCACCTTTTTGAGGTCATGCCACAGCATCTCATTAGGATTCAGGTCAGAACTTTGACTAGGCCACTCCAAAGTATTCATTTTGTTTTTCTTCAACCATTTAGTGGTGGACTTGCTGGTGTGTTTTGGATCAGAACCTAAGTTTGATTCAGCTTGAGGTCACAAACAGATAGCTGGACATTTTCCTTCAGGATTTTTTGGTAAACAGCAGAATTCATGGTTCCATTTATCACAGCAAGTTTTTTTTAAGAAGAAGGAGGATCATAGGGTGACGTATACGAGTGGAGAAGGTGCACACAGGTGGACTATGTTCCATGTAGGAGATGCCACATGAAAAACTGTAAGGTGGCAGAGGAAGTACTAGAATATAAACCCTGCTGGAATTTAGGAATCACACTAATCTATCAGAAGGTAGTTACTGTTACTCTTACGACTGGTTTGAGAAACACAAGGTAATGAAGTCCTGTGTGCTGAAAAATGCTCTTCTACTTTTCTGATGTTCTGTCAAACATGTAACGAGTCGATGCCGTTCTGTGACTCCTGGATCAGGGGTTCAGAGTGTTGTCTGGTACCAGAGACACATGGTTTTAAAAAAAATATCGGTATCTCAGTACGAGGACACTGAGCTGCTTACCAAAGTGAAGAGCCCTGGAACAGTTCACCGGGCAGCTCCTCAGAGAATTCATCAACATGGACGCCATTCTGGAACACAAACACCCGGCTTTATTAGATAAACGATTTGTGAAGAACTCGATCCTGCCAGGTTTATTTCCTGGACCCAAACGGGTTCCTAATGAACATTAGTTTTGTGTTTGTTGGATATTTACTATTGTAAGGAAGGTTATGTCCTGGAAGGACCAAATGTGAAGTGTCAGTAAAAACACGGCACAGGATTCAGAACAGTGGAACTTTACTGGGTTTATGGATTTGACCGTGTGTCTGCTACACGATGTAGTCGATCGGTGCACTGTGATGTCACAGAGGGAACTTATCACGAATTGCACTGTGAATCTTCCTCTAGTGGTGAAACGTGGAAATACAACTAAAGGTCAACACTTTCCTACACTATAACATACAAACATTTCGATTATTTGCAGGCAAGAAAAAGAAACTGATATCTATTTTTGCCACTCAAGCTGTGGAAGCCAAAAGTCTTCAAACACAGCAAAATTAAAGCAAAACGTCTTCCAAAATGTTTCAAAAATAATTTACATTCGATTTTTTTTTCGTTTAAACTCTTTACCGAAAGCATTTGACAGAAAAAGGCCATGGTGTAGCAGCTTCAGAAAGAGCAGAATAAAGGGCATCAGAAGTGCCATTACACACTTTGCACCAAACGGGAGAACACGTGGTCGTGAGGAAACTTTGACAAAAGAAGTTTACAAAGAAATAGTAATCATGTAGCTGTGGTTTTGTAAAGGAACATGTGGCTGAAATGCGTTTCTCTGGTGTATGGAGATCTGAACCCTAACCCCTTTTGGTTAGGTTGGGGGTGTAACTCTGCATTAGTCTGGGCTACTTCAATCCTGTCAGGTTCCTTACTAAGATACAAGGTTGTTGGATTTCTTTTGTTGCTGTTATTTTGTCTCTGAAATCCAACAACAAATCAGGCTTTACTGTAAACTTGTTTTCATTTTTACCTGTATTCAATAAATATATTATATACAGCAGTGATGTCGTGACTAGTGCCCTTTGATTCAAGATTCTAGTAAATTACTTTGTCATTTAAAAAATAAAACAAACCCCTTTGATAAGTCTAAACTGAACCCCAGGTATAACCCTGAACAGGTATAACCCTAAACCCCCAGGTATAACCCTGAACCACCAGGTATAACCCTGAACCCCCCGATATAACCCTGAACCTGTGACCCCAAGGTATAACCCTAAACCCCTAATATAACTATGAACTTGTGACCCCAAGGTATAACCCTGAACCCCAGGTATAACCCTGAACCCCTGGTATAACCCTGAACCTTTGACCCCAAGATATAACCCTGAACCCCTGGTATAACCCTGAACCTGTGACCCCAAGGTATAACCCGAAACCCCCAGGTATAACCCTAAACCCCTGAACCCCAGGTATAACCCTGAACCCCCCGGTATAACCCTAAACCCCAGGTATAACCGTGAACCCCTAATATAACCCTAAACCCCTAATATAACCATGAACTTGTGACCCCAAGGTATAACCCTGAACCCCAGGTATAACCCTGAACCTGTGACCCCAAGGTATAACCCTAAACCCCAGGTATAACCCTAAACCCCTGAACCCCAGGTATAACCCTGAACCCCCAGGTATAACCCTAACCCCCCCGGTATAACCCTAAACCCCAGGTATAACCGTAAACCCCTAATATAACCCTAAACCCCTAATATAACCATGAACTTGTGACCCCAAGGTATAACCCTGAACCCCAGGTATAACCCTAAACCCATAGGTATAACCCTAAACCCCCAGATATAACCCTGAACCCCTAATATAACCCTAAACCCCTATAATAACCCTGAAACTGTGACCCCAAGGTATAACCCTAAACCCCTGGTAAAACCCTGAACCCCTGGTATAACCAACCATTAGTCTGTTATCAAAATCAAAAATCAAAATCAAATGTTATTTGTCACATACACACACATACAGGGTACGACATGCAGTGATGAATGAAAAATTATTTTTACGATGGTCCGGCATGAGGGAATAAAATGGGGTGAAAAATAAATAAATAAAAGAAAAAGAAGGCAGATAAATAAAGTATAAAAACTATATAAAAATAAGAATATATAAAGATATAAAAATGTTTATGGCAGTGAGTAAACAGTTAAACAGTAAACAACAGTAAACAATGTAAGCACGGTTTCTGATTGTCCATTTGTTATTTCTTTCCTGTCAGTTTGTTTTGACTTGGATTCAGCAACAGATCAGCTCGTAACCAGTCTCACATTTTGCAACACTATGTTACAAATTTATTACATTATTTGTTTAATTTTTAACTTATTTGTTTATACTTTGGTTTATTTGCATATAAATCTTCACCTTAATAATCTTTACAATACAAGAAAAAGCACAATAAATACTACCCGGATGTATATAAAGTGTTTATCTCCAGCAAAGCAAAGACTTTGCATGCAATAATAAATTATTATTATTAATATTATTATTATTCGTCTTAATAATAAAACCTAAACTTTCTATGTGGGACTTTTCACCCCGTGACCTTTCACCTACATTCAATCACAAGGGCGAGGTGATGGAAATAAACCTGGCGCTCGTGCTCAAAGTCACGACCATCATACTGCAATCATTTACTCATAAAAAAATATTAAAATATGTTTAAAAATATAAGAAAAATAAATAAATAAATACACTGCAAAAGAAAGTGCGTATTGCTAAGCTAACGCGGATGCGCAGTGAATGAGATAAGCGCCGTGCGCGTGCGAACGTGGCTTATTTATTCTAGAAGAAATATAATTTTCTAATTTATATAAATGTGCATTTTATTTTTTTTTTTAAAGAGAATGTAGTTACCTGTGAAATGGATTTCAGGTCGAGTCAGCGCCGGGTTACTCTTCCTGAGTCTGCGCGACAGTTGACTACAGTATAAAAGGACCCCTGAACATACGGGTTTTAGGAGCCCGAAATAATGCCTGATTAAAATACAGTTACACGTTGATTTAAAAAACAGTAAACACGTTAAAATCAGAAGAATAACCGTGAAGTATGTGTTACAAGGTTTAATAGAGTGTCACAGCGCATATAAAAGAGGATTGTTGTATAAAATAATGAGTTTAAAAAACAGGCGCTTGTGTAAGGCGGTTCAGGTCGTGTCCGCGCCTGACGTTAAATCCGCCCGGTTAGGTTGTCTCGCGCATCTTTCATTTCCGGGCCTGGAGGTTGTTGGGGTCTCGTGCTTGTAACCGCGATGGCGAGCGTCCGTGCAGCTGGAGCTTTGTGCAGACTGATGGCGAGCAGATACTCTCACTTCTCAGGTGAGTGAGGAATCAGAGCCCCGCGACGCCTTGGCATGAGTCGAATGAATACTGGAGAACCGTGACGCACCGATCCGGTGTGTGCGTGTGACAGCGCGCGCGAACTTTCACCCACTTTCACACGGAAGTTCGAGTAAGGTTAAAGGATCAATGTGTATGAATGAAACGCGTGTAGAATGTGTTTATGATGTGACCTTGAAGCATCTGAGAGTTTCTATAGTGAACTATATCACTATACATGTCATTAGTTTCTATAGTGAACTATATCACTATACATGTCAGATTAGTGTTTCAATAGTGAACTATATCACTATACATGTCAGATTAGAGTTTCTGTAGTGATCTATATCACTATACATGTCAGATTAGTGTTTCTGTAGTGATCTATATCACTATACATGTCAGATTAGTGTTTCTATAGTGAACTATATCACTATACATGTCATTAGTTTCTATAGTGAACTATATCACTATACATGTCATTAGTTTCTATAGTGAACTATATCACTATACATGTCATTAGTTTCTATAGTGAACTATATCACTATACATGTCAGATTAGTGTTTCAATAGTGAACTATATCACTATACATGTCAGATTAGAGTTTCTGTAGTGAACTATATCACTATACATGTCAGATTAGAGTTTCTGTAGTGAACTATATCACTATACATGTCAGATTAGTGTTTCTGTAGTGAACTATATCACTATACATGTCAGATTAGTGTTTCTGTAGTGAACTATATCACTATACATGTCAGATTAGTGTTTCAATAGTGAACTATATCACTATACATGTCATTAGTTTCTATAGTGAACTATATCACTATACATGTCAGATTAGAGTTTCTGTAGTGAACTATATCACTATCCA
>NC_060901.1:24797404-24819904 GCF_014805685.1 Silurus meridionalis
GACATTTTTCTACAAAACCTACATTTTACATTTCTACGTTTTTTAAAACTTTTTTTATTTATACAATTGGTTTTATAGCATTTTTAAAGGTTCTCTATACAAGCCGAATGCTGTGTTTTGTCTCGTACTCTTATAATAAATAAAATGAATCCTAATTTCTGGTTTCTCCGATTTTTATTAAATTAGAACTTCGGAAAGTTGGCGATGACGCCGGAGTCGCAAGGCCTCATTGGTCTGTACCAGGGTCAGGTGACCTGTAAGAAGAATAATTTCGGAAAACCAGAGAGAGAAGTGAAGTGAGTACAAAGTGCCCAACGCTGAGGGATCACCGATGTGATATGTAGAGTATCTCACAAAAGTGACCAATTACATTTCAGCAAACATTTAAGGATCTTCTCAAAAGACACAACTATAGAAATGAAAATTGTTTGACTGGCAACCAAAGTGAGTGCACCCTCATTGAACGTGTCAAAACTGTTCTGTATTGTGTGTGAGCACATTATTATCCATCACTGCTTTAATCCTCCTGGGTATGGAATTCACCAGAGCTGCACAGGTTGTTGCTGGGATCCTCTTCCACTCCTCCATAATGAAATCATGGAGCTGCTGGATGTCAGACACATGGCGCTTCTCCAACTTGAGCTTGAGGCCCACCGGTGCTCAATAGGGTTCAGGTCTCATGTTGGAGAACTGCTGAAGAGAGGCATTATGTTTTGCTCCAGAATGTCACAGTACATATTGGAATCACGTACCAGCAGCACTCATGCAGCCCCAGACCATGATGCTGCCACCACCATGCTTGACTGTAGGCGCTGAAACATCATTTTCTCTGTACTTTTTTTACCAGGGCATCTCCACACATACTGGACACCATCATGTGTCCATTGAGAAGATACTAAAATTTTGGCTAATATTTGAGGGAAATAATTATTTATCTTCATTCAGGATGATTTCTACAAGTGTGTGTGTGTGTGTGTGTGTGTGTGTGTGTGTGTGTGTGTGTGTGTGTGTGTGTGTGTGTGTGTGTGTGTGTGTGTGTCTGTGTGTGTGTGTGTGTGTGTGTGTGTGTTTTCTCAGGACCCTGGCGATCCTGGGGGCAGGGCTTATGGGGGCAGGTATTGCCCAGGTAACTGTGGATAAGGGTGTGGCGACAATCCTGAAGGACACAGCGCTGGAGGGACTGTCCAGAGGACAACAGCAGGTCTACAATGGGTGAGGACAATACCCACATTCATGGGAAGTAGTAGCTCAGTGGTTAAGGCTTTGGGTTACTGTTGAAAGTCGGGGAAGGGGTTCAAGCCCCGATATCGCCAAGCTGCCATTATGGGGCTCTTTAGCAAGGCCCTTAACCTTCAGTGCTTCAGGGTTGCTGTATCATAGCTGACACTGTGCTCTGACCCCAGCTTCCTAACATTGCTGGGATATGTGGAGAGAATTTTTACTGTGCTGTAAAGAGCATGTGACAAGTGTAAAAAAAACATTTTGACCACCAGAGGGAGACGAAGCTTTTTTTTTATGCATATGTGAGCATTTGAGTTTCGTGTACTGTATGAGAGCTGTAGTAGCATTACAGATCCACCAGGGTGCAGTGATTCGCTTTTATTACATACATTTTAGTCGCATGCTCATAATCAGTATATTAGGGTGAAAATGTAATCAATAATTACAATAATCAGATGTGAATTAATGTTTCCCACTGAATTTATTAGAAAGGTTATTTAAATGTATTGCATTTTGGCAGACATTTATCTCCTTCATATGACTGAGCGGCTTTGGGGTTAAGAGGCTCAGCGGCACAGTAGTGGCAGCCTGGTGTGGCTAGGATTTTAACTTATGACCTTTTGGAACCAAAGTCCTTTGTCTTAACCACTAAGCTAAATCGGACATTCTACAGCCGATTGCTAGCGTGTACGTTCTGCACTGGCGTGAGTGATCATAACTCGTCCAGAACAGCAGGTGTCGGTAGTCTGCTTTTGGCATCTAAACAGGTTTTCCTAAGAGCTAGAACTGTGAACATACAGTACGTAAACATAAAGCAAGCAGCGTTTACACCTGCTGCGAACATTACTAACGGACTCGTGTAGCTTTTTTTTTTTTTAACCATGACTGCTAAGTTGCAGATGGCACTGGCATTGTCGCCCTTTGGTCGTCTTTTTGTGGATAAGAGGTCGACTAATAGTGGATTTTACCGATAGCGATATCTAGGTTGGATTGTACTTGACGATAACCGATGAAATGAATACTGTTAAAAAAAAAAAAAAAACACACCCAAGTAAAATAGTACTGCATTTTATAATGGCTGGGGTTTGGTTCCCTGACCGGGGATCGAACCCGGGCCGAATCATTGAGAGCGCCGCATCCTAACCATTAGACCACCGGGGAACCTTTTAATAAATCTATTCTGTTAATAAATAGAATATAGCGCACTCCATGCAGCGCGCAGACTTTTGTACGTACAAACAAAACGGCATGTGCGTCAGTGATTCGCCTCTAGAGGCCGCTCTTGTAATGACAACGGGTCGGAAAACCTACCAGCGTGGATTTTTTCAAGATAGTCGATAGTTCCGGCAATCTAACAGTATCGATTAATCAGTTCACCCCTATGGTGGATAAAGAAGGAAGAGAAACCGCACTAAACCAGTGAGCCGGTGTTCGCAGCGTTTTCTCTTTACTCTGTCTGTTTTTATCTCGTGTGCACATTTGCTGAGTGGAATAGCCAATTTGAGTTCCCGATGGCTGACCAATGGCTTGGCGTGTCCATAAGCCCAGTGGGCGGAGTCGGACATAGGTTTGACTCACTTTTTGATGAGTTTCTATGATCTGTTTGAATATTAAATTTCCTCACTACAGTTTTACCTCCTTTCTTTCTTTCTTTCTATTCTCAGGCTGAATGATAAGGTGAAGAAGAGGAGCATAACCTCGTTTGAGAGAGACTCTACTCTCTCGTTCCTGACCTCGCAGGTGGACTACACCGGCTTTGACAAGGCTGACATGGTTATTGAGGCCGTTTTCGAGGATCTGGCCATCAAACACAAAGTGCTGAAGGAAGTGGAAGCTGTAAGTGATTCTAACACGCGCACACACACACACAATGTTTACCCACACACTTTACACTGCTATTTTCTACTTGTTAATTGGTTGTCAAATGAAGTGGTTGTAAATGGTCCTAATGCAGACAGAAATAATGCTGTGTGTGTGTGCGCACAGGTGACCCCTCCGCACTGCATCTTTGCCTCCAACACTTCAGCGTTGCCCATCCGAGACATCGCCGCCGTCAGCAAGAGACCCGAGAAGGTGATTTTATAAAGATTATGGAAAAAAAATCTAAATCTAAAACAACCAAATTAACAATATAATAATTATGAGCAAAAACAAATATAATCTTATAATAATTGAAAAATAAATAAATTGAGATTTGTTAGAAAAAATTCATATCTTTTTTTTATTGGTATAAAATATGTACATTTTTGAAAATGAGCTAAATGGAAAAATATTAATAATATTAATCAATATTAAGTAAAATGGGTTATTTAATTATGATTATGCAGTCAAACTGAAACAAAAGGTAGTTCTTCAAATAAATAAACAGTTGCATCCAAGATGAATAACAGACACTTTAAGTAAACAGCATGGAAAACTATCAGATTAGATGGATTTTTGCTGATACTTCCAGCAATCAACCATCTGCAAAACCGATGAATCAGTCGACCTCTAGTGGTTACACTTGGACCTGTGTTTGTGTGTGTTTTAGGTGATCGGGATGCACTATTTCTCTCCAGTGGATAAGATGCAGTTGTTGGAGATCATCACCACTGACAAAACGTCAAAAGACACGACCGCGTCGGCTGTCGCTCTCGGCCTTAAGCAGGGAAAAGTAATCATCGTGGTCAAGGTGTGTGTGTGTGTGTGTGTGTGTGTGCGAGATTACATGATGGTGTGTGAGCTCTAAAAATGTAGTATACTGTCTGTGTCAATTTTGGTGTAATGTAAAGAATGTCTGTCTGTCTGTCTGTCTGTCTACCTTCCTACCTACAGGATGGTCCAGGATTCTACACGACTCGTTGTCTGGCTCCGACCCTCGCAGAGGCGATCCGAGTGCTGCAGGTGTGTAAGCGTCAGTTAATGTCAGGTTATTTCCTGACCAAACGAGTGGACTAGTATCATTGTCTAGAATCTTACACCATCACCCGTGATAACTCCGCCCCTTTTTCCACCCTCCGTGCCCCAGGAAGGGGTAGGGCCAAAGAAGCTTGACGACTTGACGAAAGGTTTTGGGTTTCCCGTTGGTGTGGCAACCCTGGTGGATGAGGTCGGTGTGGACGTGGCGGCTCATGTGGCAGAGGATCTCGGGAAGGCATTCGGGTCCCGATTCGGAGGCGGGAACGTGGAGGTGCTGAAGACCATGGTGCAGAAAGGCTTCATCGGTACAAGAGCATCAGGGAGGAAAGAAACGAGTATCATACCACGATTAAATAATCTGGTTTAATTGTGTGTGTCTGTTATGTCCAGGTCGGAAGTCAGGGAAGGGATGTTATGTGTATGCCGCCAAATCTAAGGATAAGCAGCTGAACTCAGGAACTGAGGAGATTCTGGAGAAGTTCAAACTGGTGGCACCATCTGCTGTGTAAGAGCCCCACCACACACACACACACACACACGCACACACACCAGGACAGTGTAGGAAGCAGACATTTAAAAACCTGGTCATGGCATACTGTTAATTATTTTCCAATATCAGTATACCCTAGAGAGTTTTATACCTTGTACATGACACAATTAATAAAAGGCCCTTAAAGATACTTATCTTTTTATGTTTCATGTTGTTAGAGCCTAGTGTATTTAAAACAAATAAAAAAATAAAAAAAATAAAAAAGTGCAATTATTTAAACTTTGTCACCACCTTCTGGCCACTCGGAATCCAGACTGCAACAACGTTTGGAGCGCTCTTTGGCTTTCTAGAACCTTCCTGATGTGATGTGCCCTGATATTATTCTATTACTTTTATTAATAATTGCTATAATTCCACAGAGGACTGTTTTACCACAATTATTACAGTTTAAGCTGAATGCTGAAAGAACAATGCTTTGTGTGGGTGTAGGTCTGGAGATGAGGACATACAGTATCGGCTTGTGTCCCGATTCGTGAACGAGGCGGTCCTGTGTCTGCAGGAGGGAATTCTGCCCGATCCAGTACAGGGAGACATCGGAGCTGTGTTTGGACTGGGTTTCCCACCCTGTCTGGGAGGTAAACGCACACGTTTGTTTTTATTTATATATATATATATAATTAATTAATTAGACCTCTCCAATGATGTTTAATTGGGCTCTGGCTGGGCCACTCAAGGACATTCACAGTCGTCTCGTAGCCACTCCTTTTATTATTTTAGCTATGTATTGAAGATTGCTCTGGAGCATTTAATTTTTTATAGACAACTCTCGACATTGCTGCATTCATCTTTCCCTCGATCCTGACCAGTCTCCCAGTTCCTGCCATTGAAAACATCCCCACAGCATGATGCTGCCTCCACCACCATGCTTCACTGTAGGGATGGTATTGGCCAGGTGATGAGCGGTGCCTGGTTTCTTTCAGACCAGAAGGCTTGGCATTCAGGCCAAAGAGATCGATCTTTGTTTCTCAAGGTTTAAGTGGCTCGTCAGGTGATTGGTGGAGTGCAGCAGAGATGTCCTTCTGGAAGATTCTCCTCTCTTCACAGAGAAATGCTGGAGCTCTTTCAGAGTGACCATCGGGTTCTTGGTCAACCTCCTTGACTAAGGAACGTCCCACGATCCCTTGGCCTGGTGGCTCCACTTTAGATAGTGTCCTGGTGGTTTCTTCCATTTATGAATGATTTAAGGCCTCTGTGCTCATTGGGACCTTCAATGCTGCAGAAATCTTTCTGTGCCTTGATACAATCCTGTCTCTGAGGTCTACAGACAAGTCCTTGGATTTCATGGATTGGGTTGTGCTCTGACATGCACTGTAACTATGGGACCTCCATATAGACATGCGTGTGTCTTTATAATCATGTCCAATCAACTGAATTGACCACAGGTTGACTCCAATAAAGTTGTAGAAACATCTACAGGAGGATCAGTGGAAACAGAATGCACTGGAGCTTAATTTTGAGTTTCAAGGCAAAGGCTGTGGATACTTGTGTACATGTGAATAACTTTTTTTTTTTATGAATTTGCAAACACACTTTCACATTGTCATTATGAGGTATTGTTTATAGAATTCTGAGAAAAATAATGACTTTTGGGGAAAAAGGCTGTAACACAACAAAACAAATGTCAACTTGTATTAATCAGACCCACACTTTTTTTCCACTTTAATGCCGATGTGTTGTTTTCCAGGTCCTTTCCGCTTCGTGGACTCGTTCGGAGCTGATAAGCTTGTTCAGAAGATGAGGCGTTATGAAGAGGCGTATGGAAACCAGTTCACCCCCTGCCAGCTCCTCCTCGATTATGCCAAGGACCCCAGCAAGAAGTTCCACAAGTGAACCTCAGTGTACAAAGCTTCGTAGATGTATAGCAGCCATGCACCCTTTCATCCTGAAGCTTCATCCTGAGGAGGAACTTTAGACAGTGGTGCTTAAAAGCCCGTGAACCGTTTAGGATTTTCCGAATGATTACGTAATGACGCATCAGTGCAGGGAGTAATGGTAGATCGAGAGAACCCAGTGAATCAAACGAGACCTGGCCATTTATTAATAGAGGTAAATTATCTAATATGACGTAGCTGTGAGTGGCATAAATATGTGGACGTGTGTTTTTGATTATAGGTGTGAACTTTAATGAGCAGCAGTAACGCATCGACTTGTTTCCTGACATCTTTAAATGTTCTGTAGTTGCATTCGATGTGGGTTTATTATCGTTGTCTTTCTTTTTTTTTCTTTTCTCGTTAACTCACCAGGCTACCACTGTTGGGCCCCTAAGCAAGGCCCTTAAACATCAACTGCTGAAGGTAATTGTAATCGCTCAGGATAGGGCTGTGTGCAAAACATGATTGGGGGGGGCCTGATGACATTCTACAAATCTTTCAGAGGGCCTCAGATATTGGCCTTTGTTTGTGCCAAACACGTTGTGAAGCTCAGGCTTTGATGGAGCTCTGGTTCGTCTATAAAACAAGCAGCATCTGATCACTCTCACCTGAGTCTCCTGTAAACACCTGCATCACCTGATAGTTACGGCTAATCTCAGGGTTTCACGTATTTCTCCTGCTCACGGATGCGTAATATTGGATTGTTTTGTCCTTAATAAATAAATAACAAATTAAATAAGTGGTTTTATTCGGGTTCTGTTTCCTGGTGTAAAACCTGTGCGATTCTCACTTATGCTACAATACGCAATATTTGAAAAGGGTTCACTTTTTACTTTCAAGCACCACTGTACCTGTAACCCATCATATCAAATGTATAAAGCCTTAATGTTTGGGAATTGTTTTAATCACGTGACCTGCTGCAGAACGTCCAATTAACCGTCATTTCAGTTGAAGACTAGCGTACATTGAGAAGCTAATTCCTGCCTCCACTTGAACTTGAGCGTTTTATATTTTGGTTCATTTTCATACGTGACGGTCTTTGAACTGCCATTTCACCAGACAATTCATCAAATGATTTGTAATATTTGTGATTTTCGATTTGTAGCATAGCCGTACCTGCGACGAAGCTAAAGAAAATTACGCAGCGTGACGACTTTGGAAATTCCGGCTGCTGGTGTATTTAAAATCACTCACGCTTTGCTAAATAATTTTCTTTTTGTCTTTCTCTCTGAATAAAAATCACGTCTCTGACTTTTTGTATGACTCGAGAAAACACATCTTTCTCACTTGTGAGCATTTAAGGATTTAATTTAGCGGAAAATGGAGCTAGCAGCTAACTCAAAGCTAGCTAGTCAAATCTCACTAGTTAGCATCAAGTGAGAAAGTCAAAATAAACATTCTATAGAAATCAGTGGGGTTATATATAAATGTGTGTTCATGCTAAAGAACTTCCTTCTTTTTTTAGTGAGATTCTTCATATGAATCTAGAATCACGTAGCCAGGAAACCAGGTCTACTGTTTAGGTTCGGGTGATATTTTTCTTCAAATCACATTTGAGTACAAAAATGATTGACCAGTGAAAGTTTTCAGGAGCGTCATTCAGAAAGGACTTTTTATTGACTCAGGTTCATGAAGCTGGTACTGAATTTCGCATTATTTTCCCATGTCGTTTTAACCCCAGACAAATTTTCCTACAATGAAGCCAGTGGATTTCACATTTTGGTGGGAAAGTCAAGAAAAGATGAATAAACACACACACACACGGATATAATAAACATAACACCATTTGTAAAGATTACACAGGGATTGCGTTGTTTTAAAAACGTCCATCCAACTTCCATTCCTTGACTAATCCGTAAGTACGAGTGTGTTTTGGTGTAAAACGTGTACTGAAACGTTCACTGCTGAAACCCCATCATTACACAGCTACTTGTCTCTCACACACGTACACACACCACATTCGAACACAAAAAGCTGTGTTTAGTAAGCATTTAATTACTGTCACCTAATTACAGTGTGTTCACACCCTTTAAACTCTTTTTTTTTTTTTAAGCCCCACACACATTTATCTCAAGCTAAGCAATCACTAAAGCCATGGTTTTATGTTAGTGTATGATTTCTTTGGGGGCACCAAATATGTTGCTCTTGTGAGGACATTTTGCTGGTCCCCATAAGGAAAACTTACTTTTAGGTTAGAGTTCTATTTAGGTGCAGTCTCATTAATTAGTTGTGTAATGTCAGTGGAAAGTCCTGATAAGTTTAGATGTCATAATGACCTCATCTTTCAGAATGAATCACAGCAGGAACACAGTGTTCTACGACTCGAAGTGACTTTAATCAACAATCCATCAATAATCAATCAGTTGAAGTCGAGGTCAGTTTGTGATGCAGCAGTGACTCTACTAAAAAAAAGAAAAAAAAGAAAAACAGTAATATGTGTGGGTTAGTATACTCAGACTCTATACTCAGGGCCCTAAAACACTGCTACAGAGCCTTAATTGTTCAGAGACGCAGTGACAATCATCCGCAACCCATCATTTAACGACGTTCCTACAGTCTACACGTGCAACAAAATCACGACAGAGATGAATCAAAGACAGTTGAAAGAAAAAAAAGTTTCTTTAAAATATAGCAGAATTATCCTTTATTCCTTTTATATCCATTATAGTTCATCTAAAGGCACCTCATTCTGAGCAGTGTGTTATCACCTCTGTGACCGGCAATGTAAAGAAGAAAAAAAAATTATAAACCAGATCATCTCTAAGTAGTCCTTTAGTCCTTAGTGGATGAGTTGTTGTTTTTTTTAAAAGAGGTGTAATTTTCAGAGGGTCCCCAGAAACCAAGTCTGTGCAGGAGTGGAGTTTAGAGATGATCCCTTAAAGAAGCTCTGTACTGACAGTGGTATTTATTTAAATATATAAAATCTTTCTTTTCAAAGCCAGCACACACACACACACACACACACACACTGAGGTTTATACTTACTTTGACTTTCTCACACACAGACACGCATACACTGATACAATTCAGTAGTCTGATACGGTTCAGCAGCTGAACTCTGAGTGATCCAACTCCGTAAAATAAATCAGCATGAGTGTGGCATGAACATGTGTGCATCTCTTCATTTTACCACACACATACACACGATTATGCTATTACTGTTCGATATTAGGCACATTACCAACAGAGGAACCTTTCTCAAGAACTCAAGAACTTTGAGAGCTCTGAGTTTATATCCTATAATAGATCATCCTTTACAGACCATTACTGGACCAATACTGCAATTTGATGTTTGTCCACTAGGAGTACCTGTTCTGGGACCTTTTGTCAGGAACTATGGCACTTAACACTTTATTCCACATGAACATCTTCCAAAAACTGAGAAATCTTTTCAGTTTAGCAAGTTAACAATAGTGATTTTTTTCATAGTGAGGTACCTTATATCTGGAGCTTGTATGTTTTTTCCTGCACAGATCTGTTAATAAACTCAAGATGATTCATTTTCACTTGCTGATTTTAGTTCCTGTAACATTTCATTTCTATTCCATAGACCAGGAAGAGTTGTTGTACTGCCGTTATTTTCACCCAACAACCAATCTGTTCTGCAGTGTTTAACAGATACTCATGTTGGAACTGTTCAGAGACCCGTTTTATGCCTCAGAAGGTCAAGGAACCTCTGTGGAAACCAACCTTCATTTTGAATGTACCATCATGCATATTGTTCATAGAATGCATGTGTGTGTGTCTGTGTGTGTGTGTCTGTCTGTCTAAAGGCTCATATCTTGGGTCTCCAGCCCTTAATGAACTGCATGATCTTTTTGACCTGCAGTTTGGTAAGGCTGAAGTCTTCAGACAGGATTTCCTCAGTTAGTTGGGTGAATATCGACCCGTCAATCCTCTCTCGGCTGAACAGACCAATCACATCGTCCGCCAGCCCGATGAAGCGTAGGCAGGATGACACCTCTTCCACCGAGAGCCAGCACAGATCTGCTGGGGGTCGCCATGACAACCCGGCTCCACCTTCCGCACCCCTCACTGTGGAAGTCACAGACGGTTCCTCCTCTAAGCTTTTTAACGGTCTGGGTGGAGGAACCGGGCTTGTTTCCTGATTGGCTTGAGGCTCCTGAGGAGTGCTGCTAATGAGGTCAGACATCAGACTAGGGGATTTCCGGCCTGTGGCAAGCCAATCAGATGAGGCATGCCCTGGATTGGCGAAAGGGTTCAGAGCGCCGAATGGGGCAAAGCGGTTCTGTGCAGCCGGGCGTGGTCGGGGACAGGTCGAGTAGTTTTTGTGGGCAGAGTCTGTGCTAAGGAGGGGCGTGTTTAGAATGTTGGAAGTAAAAACGCCGCCAGTGCGGGGATGTGACCAGCAGGCCTGTGCAGTCTGGTTAGGGTCTGGTGATACTGAGGGGTCTGAGGTAACACAATCAGCCCATGTGCAAGGATAACAGTAGAGGGAGTAGGAGTCTGGAGAGGGAGAATTGCTGCCACTGCGAGGACCAGAGCTGGGGGAAAATAAAGAGATAAAGAATATAAAAACACATTGATATTTGTATAAAATTGATGATATATCTGTTGGATGAGGAATCAAGGGATAGACCAGTATCTAAATTTAGGAGTGGACCAATAGAATCGAGAATTATAGATAGAGGTGAATTCAGGATTTGCTGGGGGCTGATTTATGGACAGACTTAAGGGATAGACAAAGGGTTAAAATTAGGGCTTGGCTTGTGGTGGAGCTATAGGATGGACTATAGTATGATCTGAGGATAGAATAGAGATTGAGCTGATGGATAGAATAAACTATGAGCTGGAGAACAGATTAGGGGTTAAATTGGCAGATAAAACAGATGAGCTGGTGTTGGAGTAGAGGGTGAGCTGGAAGATGAACTACATGTTAGGATAGAGATGGACTAGAGGATGTGCTGGGGATAGACAAGGGTTTAAGATGGAGGGTGGGCTAAGGGTGAAGCAGGATCATGGGCTAGAGAACGATCTGAGGTAAATTAAGAAGCTGAGAAATGGAATAGAGAAAAAGCTGGGGGTGGACTAGCAATTGAATTGGCAGCTGAAACAGAGGATGAGCTGGGGATGGTCTACAAGATTAGCTAGGTGATGGACTAGCCATTTAGCTGGTTGATTAGCTTGGTGCTGAGCTGAATGAGGGAGAACTGGACTAAAGAATGATATAAAGGATCGAATAAGGGATGAGATACCACCCTTAAAACAAGTACATGAATGTATAAACCATTTTTTTAAATAATGTATGTGAGTAGTTACCTCTCCTGCAGGCCTGAGGAGTAAAAAGACACATTTGGACTGCGTGCATTGACAGCCGGAGCTTTAAGGAAACGTGGTGGCACTGGAGGACTGGGGGTTGGGCCTCCAACATTAGCACAGCGAGGTGGAACCGGAGGAGCATTCAAAAACCGACACTCCTCCTTCACCTAGCAGGGAAAACTCAGATTAGTTTCTACGTACTTTCGAGAACATTCGTCGAAATATTGGTGCACGGCAGCTTTCAGTGTACTTTCAATGAGATGCATTCAATTAATCTGTTGAGACAATTACCATCTTTTTTATTTTTTGCTGAACTTTTTTGAGACAATCTTGGCCTTTTATTTAGCAGTGTCTGATTAAGCGTTCTATCTGTTCAATTGTATACAGTGTGATTTAATACTGTACAAATGGTTCGAGCTTGTAAGTTAATGTCACTTCTTAAGCATAACCTTTGCACAGTCAAACAAAATGCTGTGTGTGAGTGTGTAGGTGGGTGGTACAGTGTCACATTGCTGTCTCGTCCCCCTGGAAACCCTATTTCATAACTCACTGAAGAAATGAATAACAGATGGCCATTAGCGCAAAACGGTACAGGAAAAAGTGGCTCCCGGGTTTGATTTTGGACACTTCATTTTCTCAAGGCTCTTGTGATTTTTGTTCAGTCGGGCAAACACATATAGTGATATAGTGTTTGGGGTTTGGCTCACATGGATCAGGAGTCCTGTGACGTCTGTTAATCTAAATAATATCTGTCCGCATTTCCTTCTCAGCCTTCTGAGCAAGCTGCCTTCCTGTCCAGATCCACCAGGGAGTTTTGTGTGTATGTGTCTGTATGTGTGTGTTTTGGTTAACTAAATTACAGGGCCAGAGCAGAAAATTTGCGTGGGAGCATACAGGAGAAGGGAAAGAGTAGAGAGCGCAAGAGAGAAAAGGCAAGACAGGGCATAGAAAGGCCATAATTTCAGTTGTCAGAGCTGTAATCGCTTCTATAGAGCTGATGATACAGTAAAGTTTCAATAGCGATGTTGTGTGTGTGTGTGTGTGTGTGTGTGTGTGTGTGTGTGTGTGTGTGTGTGTGTGTGTGTGTGTGTCTGTTCGTGCTCACTTCCCGTAAATGTGGACCCATTACTCGGCCTGTAAAAGCTGTATCAATTATTTAGTTCTTGGTTCAGATCTGTGCGGCTTTATGGCCCTTTAGAGATCCTGGAGTACTGTAGAGGAACATACATGACCCCGTATATGTGTGTGGAAGTGTACGTATGTGTGTGTGTCCCAGGAGCCTTGACCTGTGTTCAAGTAATCTGCTGGCATCCAATAATGACTTCTTCGATAAGAGAATGGCAGAGAGACGATGAGAAAAGTGCAAAGGGAATAGGAAAAAGAGAGGAACGCACTCATAGACGCATCTTAAACCTTGTGTAAGGAGAGCTATTGATTAATGAATAAAGCCCCAAATCTGCTCAAGCGAAGCTTCGGCTAACGGATTCATCATCTTTAACACGGCTGATGAGCAGCGCTGGGGCTTTAAATTCTCACGTAATGTTAATTGTTTGTATTGTAACAAGTGGAAACAGGTTACGCAAACCTTTCCTCTGTCTTTACCAGGTTATCTGTGATATCAGATACACGTTTGACACAGACAACGTTTTAAAAATAAAGTGCTGACATTTAATAGTAATTAGTGGTTTGAGAAGTCACACACAATGACCATGAATCCTGGATTGTGACTAATGACCCAGAAAGGTTCCTACTCACAGCTTCTGATTTGGGCGGAACAGGGGGTGGAGTCGGTACTCGTCCTGCCTCCATCTGCACCATCGCAATATGAGTGGAGCCCACAGTCCCATCCAAAGAGGAGGTTGAATGGAAGGATATGAGGTTGTGCTCAGCCTTCACTGTGCTTTCAGGAACCTCTGCATAGCTTCCACCACTCTGATTGGTCCAAAGCTCTTCGTACGGGATCTCCTGTGCCTCTGTGGGCCAATCAGGGGTGACATACTCTCTCTCTTCCCCTTCGCTCACACCCTCTCGCTCTCCTTCACCACCAGGGGGAGTTTGTGTTTCTCCCAGTGAGTCCCTGGAGCCTGGAGTTGGTGCGGGTGTGATGGCTCCGCCCCCATACACACACAGTGAGAGTCTTTGTGGCGAGAATACGGGATACACTCGTATCCTTCGTGGGCTCACACACTCCTCAGTCAGGTCTACCTTGACCTCCCGCACGGCCCGGGAATAATCGTCCGGGTCGAAGGTTTCCTGGCAGCGCAGCGCACTCAGCAGCACCGCCCGCTGGTAGACAGGGTCATCACGTAGCAAGCCATCGGGCAGCGTGAAACGCGGCATGTCATTAAGCAAGAGGAAGTGCGACGCCGTCACTTCCTGCTTGCGCAGGACGCAGCAGAGCACGACGGTTCGGCTGACGATGGCGAGCAGCTTGTATCGCTGGCCCTGGCGAATGGTGTGCTGGTCATAGCGGCTGCGAGGTGGAGGTGGTGGTTGCGGTGGTACCGCTACATTGACAGGCAGCCGTACACGTTCGATGATGGTGCGTAGGGTGTGCTCGCCTGCCTGCATGCGCAGCTCCAGTGGCGAGCGGGTGCAGAAACGGCCCCGGCACTGCAGGGGCAACCGCACACTCTCCCTCGTCCGCTGGTTCAGGCAAATCAAACAGGGCAGCTTGGTGCGGGTGGGACGTCCTGAAGCCCCGCTTACTCTGCCCAGCCGGCGCAACAATGCCGCCAGCCGCGATTTCTCGCGAGCAGACTGGACGCAGAGCAGCTCGGCCCGGCCCATCGGCGTCAGTTCATCTCCCGCCTGCAGGGAAAAATTATACACCTCACTGTCCTCGCTGAACTCACCTGAAACCACCTACAGAGAGAGAAAGAGAGAGAGAGGGATAATGAGTAATAAAGAAAATAAAAAATAAAGGTAAAGAGAAAAATATTTAGTTATATGTGTATATTATGAGTAATTTGATCGCGTGATCATTTAAAATGAATGGAAAATGAATGGAAAATTACTGGATCTATCAAAGGTACACACACTCATCCTCATATCTGCTTCAAGATTATTGTCTAATGTACAACAGTTTTACACTTGAGTTTCCATGAAGGAACAGTTGATAACCTCAACATTTGGAGTCAGCTAGATGAGAATGGGTTCCATTTTGATTCTGGTCTCCATCTCAGTCGCCACTGGTTTGCTCATTAAGGATACACCTAAACGCTAATTTATACATTTAAAATTCACATCTGTACTCTTTATCTCTGTAAATCTGCTTTTGGACATTGTCCATTGTTAAAAAATAATTTATTTTGTGTTGTTAGTTTTATGCTGGTAGCCCAGTGGGTAAGATGTTGGACTTGTGTCCGGAGGGTCACGTGTTCAAATCCCAGCACCACCAACTGTCACTGTTGGCTGCTGGATCAAGGCCCTTAGCTTTCAATTGCTCAGCTGTGTAACTGAGATGAATGCAAGTCGCCCTGGATAAGGGCATCGGCAAAATGCTGTAAATGTAATTTAATATTATATTGTTCTAATCACACATTCATCCAAATGTCATTTGAGAGTTGTGTAAAACATCCCAATTTCACCAAAATACATACAAATGCAAACAAATTTACTACACAAGCGCAACGAGTACCTGTAGACCAAACGTTAAGCCACGCCCCCATGTGCCGAGAATGGGAATGATTGTTCTACATGGAGTTACATGGAGAACAGCAGGTTACAAATTAGCCATGTAAATGTGAGGAACTACCAATGTTTGCAGTATTTAGTAATAACTGGACAATATATATATATACAGTATATACAGTGGAACCTCGATATTCGTGACCTTGACACTCGCGAGTAACTCAGGAAAAATCTGTTACTTCGCGAGAAGAAAACAGATTATGTGCTAATAAATTATATAAAAATGTTTGAAAAACTATTTTATTATTGTGGTATTCATTTAAAGTAATAAATAAAACATTTATGACAAGTAATTCACAGATTGTGTTGAGTTTACAGTACAGTACATGTACAATTCCCCTTAAAAAAGGAACCATTAAAAGACGAGAGTCAAAAGAACGTAATAGAACATAACCCCCACGAGTATCGAGGTTGCTCTGTATATAGTCTAGACGACTGGGTCAGAGGGTCTCCAAAACTGCAGCTCTTGTGGGATGTTCCCGGTCTGCAGTGGTCAGTATCTATCAAAAGTGGTCCAAGGAAAGATTAGTGGTCAACCGGTGACAGGGTCGTGGGCAGCTGAGGCTCATTGATGGGGAGCTCCTGTAGCTCAAACTGCTGAAGAAGTTCATGCTGTTAATGCTTGATTGGTTGTTTTGGCAGTTTTGGCTGAACTACTGCTGCAAAAATGGTCTTTTCCTCCTCAACAGTAAGTAATCTTTGTGCCCAAGCTTATCGTGGCACTTAGCAGAGATATGACTCGGCAATATATTTAGCCACACTCAATTAAAATACATCTGAAACCTAATTATAGGCCATAAAGTTTAAATTGCTGGTAAACAGAAAATGCAGTAGCAGCCATTATTTTACAGACACGGAGACAGGCCTGGGGAAGGCACACACACACACACACACACACACAGACACACACACACACACACACACACACACACACACACACAATTACAGTAGTTATAAATAACGGCTGGCTGAAATGTGTCTGCATGTGGAGAGTTCTCAACCCCATTTATCAAGTGAAGAGGTCGAACTAGAGGAAAGAGGACAAACATGACCTGACACACACACACACACACACACACACACAGACACACACAGTTAATGTCAGTCCTGTGAGGGAATGCCGTTTGGGAACGTAGATGTTGACTTTTTTTTAAAAAACACACACACACACACACACACACACACACACACACACACACAGTCTTTCAGTAATCACTAGTTATAAATTTTATCTATTGTGAGCCTCTGTCTAGCGCTGAAGCTCCAACAAAGCAACTATGAATCAAAGTTCTCACGCTTAACAAAGTGAAATTTGAAAGTGCATATAAAGTAGACACTGTTAGCAAAGCTGCTTATGAACACAGTGGGGTTGGCTATAGCTAGCTGCATAGCTAGTGGAACTAATAGCTAGCTTATTGGCTGTAGCAAAAAAATCTGAATAATTCGATAAACATGATCAATTCAACCAAATTGACTCAAAAAAAGCACCAGAAAGTCTTTTTATACTGCATGTGTGAACAATAGAAATAAATATGCACATCTTACAGCTGATCTGTATTTAGCAGCAATTGTATCAGACGCTGACATTTAGGAGTAATCTGGATATCTGAAACTGTGAATCATCAAAACTTTCCCTCAGACGCCACTGTTTTCTTTCCACCCTAAACCCTCATAATGGTGGCACAGGGTCATCATTATTAAAATATAAAAATAAAATAAAATATCTGCACATCTGGAATCCTAACTGTCAACAGTAGCTTACCAAAATGTGAGGTCAACTTGATTACTCAACACTAAAAACCACATGATGACATTATGATAATATACCAAGAAGTATTTACATGTATAGAAACAGTCTTCTTTCGACTGCTCCCATTAGTGGTCTCCACAGCGGCTCATCCATCTCCATTCCCCCCTGTCCTCTACATCTGCCTCTTTCAAACCAACTACCTGCATGTCTTCCCTCACCACATCCATAAACCTCCTCCTTGGTCTTTCTCTTTTCCTCCTTCCTGGTGTCTCCATCCTCAGCATTCTCCTACCGATATACCCCATGTCCCTCCAAACAATCTCAATTTCACCTCCCTCACCTTGTCACCAAAACGTCCTACATGCGCTGTCCCTCTAATAAACTAATTTCTAATACTGTCCATCGTCGTCACCTCAACATCTTCAGCTCTGCTACCTCCACCAACATCGCAGGTCTCAGCACAGTCCTATACACTTTTCCTTTCACTCTTGCAGATCCTCTTCTATCACAGTATAGACACAGTCTATTTCACTAAATAAATAGTAACATACATCAGCATCAAAAGTTCCCACCTGGAATTCCCACCCAATGATCCTTTATTAGACCTGCTACTGAACCAAAATCGTAAAAATAAAACGTGTAATGAAAATATTGTCAATATGCCGATTTAACATATTTTGATTGCATAGAAATCTAATAGAATAAATTATAATAACATAATTAAGTAAAGATACCATCCATACCTTCATGCTGAATGTGATCGGCTCCATGACGAACACTCGATCGGGGAACGTTCCGGCGATTTCCTCCACGCTCGCGAAGTACTGGACCGGCTCCCGGACATCCCGGTCCTGATCCAGCAACTTAAACTTTCCTACAGATAAAAGGAGGTGAGCATGAGAACAGAAACCGTACAGTTAGTTACAATTCCCATTGAGCAAACGCATTTGTCTCTAGCAGAAGCGTCGATATCAGTGTCATAAAATGACCTTGGGATTTCTGTTCATTTTTGTATGCCTTTTTGTGATTTTTACTTTCCTGGGAAGACAAATTGTGTGTTTTTGTGAAGTTTCTACAGGAAAGAGAACGCAAAAGTGCAAAGCGGTTTGTGAAAAAGCTTTAACTGTTTTGTTGTAAATGTCTTCGTACGTGTAACACAGACACACAGGCAGACAGGCACACAGACAGGCACACACAAGGACATACAGACAGACAAGCAGACATACAGACAGACAGGCACACAGAAGGACATACAGACAGACAGACAGACAGACATACAGACAGGTAAATTGCTCTATAACCTGTTGAAACATAAAACTGCCTGAAAAAGTGGTAGACAGAGAGAGAGAGAGAGAGAGAGAGAGAGAGAGAGAGAGAGAGAGAGAGAGAGAGATTGTCATTCTTCCTGATCTCTATAGAAACCTCTCATATTCATTCACTCACTTCACACACACACACACACACACACGCAAGAAGGCCCGGGTGTATTTGTCTCCTAGCAACACTGCTTAGTCCTCGCCAACACACACACACACACACACACACACACACACACACACACACACACACACACACGGCTTTCTTTGCTGGGGAATCCTACAGTCCCTCCGCTGAACCTTTTGCAGAACTTAAACACTCTGACCTTCTCCTCAGATACAGATTCAAAAAGTTTGTATATAACTTTAATACTTTTATAATTTAAATCTTTCAGAAAATCCAAAAAGTCCAAAGAAACTCTAGCGTATTTACTACATCACAATATTACATCTACGTCTAACTGAGCTCTCATCAGAGAAACACCTTTCCAAAATCATTAACCCAATCACAGTCACTTTCGAGTCTGGTTAAGCGCCACCTATTGACTGTTTCGGTAATTGCATACAGTACTTATGACATCCGAAGGAAGAATTACGTATTTTTATCTCCACATGTCCGAGCTACAAAGTGCTAAACATGATCAAGTACAATATGGTTTAGATGTTCCACCACACGCATCATCACAGCTGTTTCTTGGAAACCCCCAGGTCAGGACACGATCATGACGTCCTGACTGGTAATGACACCAAAATTCCCTGCACACTATCACTTTTATTGTAAAACGCTTTACAGTAAACGCTCGTTACGCACCAGCAATAGTCAGTTGCTAAACTCGGAATTCAGGTGTACATCCAATCTTTCCATCGTCTGTTTCTTTTCTAATTTAAATTTTTTGTCAAATACAGCATTAGTTCTTAGTCATCTATCTATCTATCTATCTATCTATCTATCTATCTATCTATCTATCTATCTATCTATCTATCTATCTATCTATCTATCTATCTATCTATCTATCTATCTATCTATCTCTATACTTGGCTTTTGATTACACTGATTACAGTCCTTTTCATGTATATGGAACACTGAAAATACACTGACCCTCAGTCCAGCAAAAACATTTACATTGTGTGTGTGTGTGTGTGTGTGTGTGTGTGTGTGTGTGTGTGTGTGTGTGTGTGTGTGTGTAGCAACGTTCAGGAGAGCGTTTATAATCCCCCCTTTTCTTCCTATTGTCTGGATGTCTCGCTCCATTTCATTCACAGTCTTGATGTCTCAGTGTCTCTATTTGAGAGCCAGTCTCTATGGGAGAGCTTATTACTCACTTCCACACACACACACACACACACACACACACACACACACAATGTAAATGTTTTTGCTTGACTGAGGGTCAGTGTATTTTCCGGGAGCAGATGAAGATTAACATTAACGTGTTAGCTGCAGCTGGACCATGTGTGTGTGTGTGTGTGTGTGTGTGTGTGTGTGTGTGTGTGTGTGTGTGTGTGTACAACTCTATGCAGACGCAGCAGGAACTTCCAATCGTCTCCAGGGAAGAGTGGATTAGGTTACACTCCACTTGTCCTTTCTCTTTCTCCTGTTCACTCTTGCTATAAGGTTTAAGCCTCACCATTATCATCATCTTCATCATCATCATCATCATCATCATCATCATCATCATCATCATCATCATCATCATCATCTTCATCATCATTATTTAACCATTTATCTCTAGATTGTGTAATAAATCTAATACCACAGTGCTGCTCCATCCTGAATTCTGATTGGTCGGAAGGTGTGCATTCATTTTCCACCAGGTTTCATTCATTTCCTGGTTTCTATAGCGACACCTCATTCATAAAAAAAAGAGATAAAAACGACTGCTGATGCGCTCAAGCTTTCCGTTACGAGTCTCTAGTGTTTGTGTGATTGGTGTCAAATCTCAGCACCTTGAACACCATCATCATCATCATCAACCATCATCATCACCGTTATCAGTGGCAGACTGAAGGGCAATGATGATCTCATCCCTCCATCCCTCCCTCTCTCTCTCGCCTTCATCCCGGCGTCTTGTTGACGCCGGAAACCCTTGTAGGTGATCTCATTGGTCACATGACCTCATGGTGCCGGAGACGGGTATATTGGGTAACGGTGCTCCCAGGAGAGGAACTTCTGAGTGTTCGGTATTTCGGATGCGGAATTTCAGCGGAATTGACAATGATGTCAGGATGAAGTCATGCGAAGACGACTTTGTGAATGAGATAACTGACGCCGGAAACCCCACTGACTAAAAACATTACACACTCAAACAAACACACACACACTCAATATAATATACACACTCAAATGGCTTCCGTCAGATTTTGTATTAATGGCATGGTGATGATGCGATCTTCTTCCTTCTTTTCCTATTCACCACTGTGTGTGTGTGTGTGTGTGTGTGTGTGTGTGTGTGTGTGTGTGTGTGTGTGTGTGTGTGTGTGTGTGTGTGTGTTTGATTGATTAAGAAAACAGCAACAGGGGAATATTTTTGGGTTATATAACAAGACCAATCAGCAACAGTGAGGTCATATACACACACAAGACACACACATACACACACTATAGTACAATCTGTGCTGTTACACACCATTGTGTAATGGTAGAGGACAGAGGGAGCATAATGAAGTGGTAGAGGATAGAGGGAGTGTGGTAGATGGATGGAGCACAGAGTAGTGGTAGAGGATGGAGAGAGCATGGTGTAGTAATATAGGATGGAGGGAGCGTGTTTTAGTGATAGAAGATGGAGGGAGTGTGGTGTAGTGGTAGAGGATGGAGGGAGCATGGTGGATGGATGGAGCACAGAGTAGTGGTAGAGGATGGAGGGAGTGTGGTGTAGTGGTAGAGGATGGAGGGTGTGGTGTAGTGGTAGAGGATGAAGGGAGCATGGTGTAGTGATAAAGGATGGAGGAGTGTGGTGTAGTGATTGAGGATGAAGGAAGTGTGGTGTAGTGGTAGAGGATGGAGAGAGCGTGGTGTAGTGATAAAGATTGGAGGGAGCATGGTGTACTGGTAGAGGATGAAGGGAGTGTGATATGGTGATAGAGAATGGCGGGAGTGTGGTGTAGTGGTAGAGGATGGAGGGAGTGTGGTGTAGTGATAGAAGATGGAGGGAATGTTGTGTAGTAATAGAGGATGGAGGGAGTGTGGTGTAGTGGTAGAGGATGGAGGGAGCATGGTGGATGGATGGAGCACAGAGTAGTGGTAGAGGATGGAGGGAGTGTGGTGTAGTGGTAGAGCATGGAGGGATGGAAGGGGGGGGAGTTCCTCAAGGGTAACTACTAGGACCTTTGCCGTTTTTTGCAGTTTGCATATACAGCATGATCAGTACATCATATGAAAGATGTAAACATCAATGCAAATACCGCAATTGCTGTTAGTTTTGTTGGCCAGTTAAAATAGAGGTTATGATTCTCTGCAATTATTGCAACTTTATATGCGACGGTTGAGATAATTTCTCATAAAGCTTCCTTTTCTGCTTCTTCACCTTCAAAGCACTTGCCATGTTTGTGTCTTACCCTGATACTGCAGCGGGATGTCGATCTTGGGTCCAATGACGTAATGCCCCTCCTCGAGCGAGTGAGCGGTGACTGTAGTCCACTGCCGGCATGAGTGTAAGAGGACGACGTCTTCCTCGGACAACCCTTCCACATTCTCACCTACAGAGAAACGGTGACATAAATAACAAATAAACAATTACATCAGGTCAAACCCCATCCTGTAGGTACCATCTTCACACCACACCATAATTTCCATCCCGGTAGTCCTACTGCCATCATCTCCCCATTTCTATTTCCAGCATTCCATGTGCTGCATTACCATCTTTCCACCTTTTTCTAATGTACCCAAACACTGTACCCTAACATGATCACCAGCATCATCCA
>NC_060901.1:24822404-24864904 GCF_014805685.1 Silurus meridionalis
ATAAGTGAGCAAGTGGTTGTGTGAGTGAGGAACTGAATGATTGAAAGTAAGAGTGTGAGAGAGTTAGTCAGTGTGAGTGAGAGAGTTAGTGAGTGTGAGTGAGGGTGAGAGAGTTAGTGAGTGTGAATGAGAGAGTTGGTGAGTGTGAGTGAGAGAGTTAGTGAGTGTGAGTAAGGGTGAGAGAGTTAGTGAGTGTGAGTGAGAGAGTTAGTGAGTGTGAGTAAGAGTGAAAGAGAGTTAGTGAGTGAGAGTTAGTGAGTGTAAATAAGTGAGTTAGTGAGTGAGAGTGAGAGAGTTAGTAAGTGTGAATAAGTGAGTTAGTGAGTGTGAGTGAGAGAGATAGTGAGAAAGTTAGTGAGTATGAGAGAGAGTGTTAGTGAGTGTGAGTGAGAGAGTTAGTGAGAAAGTTAGTAAGTGTGAGTCAGAGAGTTAGTGAGTGTGAATAAGTCAGTAAGTGAGTGAGAGTAAGAGAGTTCGTGATTATGAGTGAAAGAGTTAGTAAGTGTGAATAAGTGAGTTTGTGAGTGTGAGTGTTAGTGAGAGAGTTAGTGAGTGTGATTGAGAGTTAGTGAGTGTGAGTGAGAGAGTTAGTGAGTGTATGTGAGTGAGTGAATAAGTGAGTAAGTAAGTGAGCGAGTGAGTGAGTGAGTGAGTAATTGAGTGAATAAGTGAGTGAGTGAATAGGTGAGTGAGTGAGTGAGGAGGAGTGAGTGAGTGAGTGAGTAAGGAGTGAGTGAATAAGTGAGCAAGTGAGTGAGTTACTAAGTGAGTGAATAAGTGAGTGAGTAAGTGACTGAGTGATTAAGTGAGTGAGTGAATAAGTGAGTGAGTAAGTGACTGAGTGATTAAGTGAGTGAGTGAATAAGTGAGTGAGTGAGTGGTGAGTGAATAAATGAGTGAGTGAGTGGTGAGTGATTGAGTGAATAAGTGAGTGAGTGGTGAGTGAATAAATGAGTGAGTGAGTGGTGAGTGAGTGGTGAGTGAGTGATTGAGTGAGTGAATAAATGAGTGAGTGAGTGAGTGAGGAATAAATGAGTGAGTGGTGAGTGAGTGAGTGATTGAGTGGTGAATAAATGAGTGAGTGAGTGAGTGAGTGAGTGAATAAGTGAGCGAGTGATTAAGTGAGTGAGTGAATAAGTGAGCGAGTGAGTGAGTGAATAAGTGAGTGAGTGAGTGAATACGTGAGTGAATGAGTGAGTGAGTGAATACGTGAGTGAGTGAGTGAGTGGTGAGTGAGTGAATACGTGAGCGAGTGGTGAGTGAGTGAATACGTGAGCGAGTGAGTGGTGGTGGTGGTGAGTGAGTGAATACGTGAGTGAATGAGTGAGTGAGTGAATACGTGAGTGAATGAGTGAGTGAGTGAATACGTGAGTGAGTGAGTGAGTGAGTGAGTGAGTGAGTGAGTGAATGCGTGAGCGAGTGAGTGAGTGAGTGAATCGTGAGCGAGTGGTGAGTGAGTGAATACGTGAGTGAGTGAGCGAGTGAGCGAGTGAGTGGTGGTGGTGAGTGAGTAAATACGTGAGCGAGTGAGTGGTGAGTGAGTAAACACGTAAGTGAGTGAGTGGAGTGAGTGAGTGAGTGAGTGAGTAACACGTGAGCGAGTGAGTGAGTGAGTGAACACGTGAGTGAGTGAGCGAGTGAGTGGTGGTGAGTGAGTGAATACGTAAGTGAGTGTGTGAGTGAGTGAGTGTGTGAGTGAGTGAGCGGTGAGTGAGTGAGTGAGTGAATCGTGAAGTGAGTGTGTGAGTGAGTGAGCGAGTGAGTGAGTGAATATGTGAGTAAGTGAGTGAGTGCGTGAGCGAGTGAGTGAGTGAGTGAGTGAGTAAGCAAGTGAGTGAGTGAATATGTGAGTGAGTGAGTGAGTGAGTGAGTGAGTGTGTGAGTGAGTGAGTAACACGTGAGCGAGTGAGTGAGTGAGTGAATATGTGAGTGAGTGAGGTGAGTGAGTGAGTGGCGAGTGAGTGAGTGAGTAAGTGAGTGAGTGGTGAGTGAGTGAGTGGTGGAGTGAGTGAGTGAGTGAGTGGAGTGAGTGAGTGAACACGTGAGTGAGTGAGTGGTGGAGTGAGTGAGCGAGTGAGTAAGTGAATATGTGAGTGAGTGAGGAGGAGTGAGTGAGTGAGCGAGCAAGTGAATGAGTGAGTGAGTGGTGGTGAGTGGTGAGTGAGTGAGTGAGGAGGAGTGAGTGAGTGAGTGAGTGAATACGTAAGTGAGTGAGTGAGTGGTGGTGAGTGAGTGAGTGAGTGAATATGTGAGTGAGTGAGTGAGTGAATATGTGAGTGAGTGAGTGAGGAGTGAGTGAGCGACTGAGTGAGTGAATGAGTGAGTGACTGAGTGAGTGACTGAGTGAGTGAGCGAGTGAGCGAGTGAGGGAGTGAGGAGTGAGTGAGTGACTGAGTGAGTGAGCGAGTGAGTGAGTGAGTGAGTGAGTGAGTGAGTGAGGAGTGAGTGAGTGAGTGAGTGAGTGAGGGAGGGAGGGAGTGAAGGAATTGTAAAGTGTAAAATCTATTTGAGGAACTCAGTATTTCTGGGAGTCTCTTGAATAAGAACTTTTTGTATGCGCACTATAGGAACCAGAATCATTATATTAACCGTGAAAATGATTGACAGCAACATCATTTTTGCAAATGTGCAATATGAAGCTCCGCCCACAAAAATACAAAGAGCACAACAACTGAAACCGAAAGTAAAAACTGAAACTCTCTTGGGTTATGATCCAGAAAGTACAATTTCCTTATTTTCTGAATCTTTTGCTCCTGAAAATGTTTCTGAGACGAGTGTGTATAGCAGTGCTGTCCTAGAACCAGAACCTTTTTTCATTTATAAACAAATGCATTTATAAACAAGACATTTTGAGAAGCTTTTTCTATATTAACAGTTTATTAAAGTAATACCATTAAAAATGTAGGATTATTTATTTAGAGACCGTGTTATTAATAAGTTGTTAATTCATTATAGCTATAATATTACATCGATCATATTCTCTTTACTACAGTCCATTAAAGCCAGTTAGGGGGTGTGGCTTAAAATGTATGTGGATTTGTAGTGATGATATGCTTCGACAGTATTGTGAAATTGTAGTCCATTTTCCACTCACCAAATGTTTTATACAACTATTTTGGTAAATAGTTGGGACATATAGCTGAGATCTGGCAACCTGGACACTGGTTCAGATTAGGAAAGATCTAAAAACATGGCTGGGCGTTACATCATTTTGAAAACCGTTGAACTACTCTGATGCAAATAATAAAAATAAGATTATAGGTAGCAACTATGCAAAAGTGTTGTGATGTCACAACATAAATTAGAATTTTTCTTTACATTAGCAAGTCATACGCTGCAGATACCTAATGTAACATGATGACGTGATGCCAAATTGGCGGCTATAATCCTTTGCCGATTGAGTTTGTTAGCTTTGTAACTCCAAAAAGAAAATCTGGACTTGGCTGATTTGGTCAAACTGTAATCGTTAACCGGGGAAGATCCGATTTTCTTTTTCAAGCGTTTCTCCTTTTGACTCACGTCGCCTAAAACTTGCATCTCGTGGCTGCTCCCGTCCTCGTTAGTATGCAGAGCACTCGGATACGGATCAGCACATTTCCATATGAAAGGCTCTGCATCACTTCTGGGACACAACAGCCACTTTGTCACCTTTGCCAAGAGTCCGATCGACTATTTACACCATAAGCTTCACTCGGAAACTCATTACACCTCATCTACGAAGTGACACCCGGATTCATCGCTCGTATAAAGTCTTTTATTTTTCTTTCCTGCGTTTGTTTTGGTTTTTCCCTCACACATTTCACACAAAAGCCATCTCCTGGGTTCCCATATACCTCCACTTTCACTATTTGATCATTCTATTCAAATTCTTGATTTTTAAATACTAATTAATATTAAAAACATTCTCAACTCAAGAGCGTTGAACAATCAGGTGTAGATTCCGAAACACCACGATACAGTCGCTGGGAAATAAACTGCGATGCTCTTCAGCTTCATAGGGAAAAGTTTTTCAGAGAACAGAAAGTACACTAAAATAAATTCTGTGATGATGAACAATTCATGGGAGTAAGATTCGTACTCTGGATATCTAGACACGTTTTCCAGAACAACAGTTCGATTGTTTTTAAAGAGAAAACCGTATAGGTCACATTAGACTGTTTGTTATTGATCTGAAAGTTATAATATCAAATATCAAAACTCCATCGAGGGACTCATGGGATTATTTTAGCAAACAGTCTGAACATTAACCTGTGAGAAAACGATCATTTCAATTTTAACACAGGTAAAAAAAAAAAATTTCTGGATCGCTAGTTGCTCCTTATTTGCATATTCGAATACCGCACAATACTTTTGTCCCTATATATAATAAACCCAAATTTATTCACTCGTGTACTGTTTTTTTTTTTTTATCTCAACTTGATGCACATTGAATACTAAATATATCTAATTATTCTATTTATCTGCACAACTGCAGTTCAAACCATAACCTCTGAGAGCATCACAAAGCAACACTTTATCAACACTTTAATGACACTTTAATAACATTTAAATACACCAGATTGTTTTAGTGAACAGTGCGAATAGAAGCCTGTGAGAAAAACATGCTATCTGAAAGTCAAATATCCATTTTTACAACCAGTTGTTGTTCCAGATTTGCATATTCACAATATCTCCATCCCATAAAAATATACATAACAAAATAATTCACTTGTGTGCTACTTCTTGAAATCTCCCCATTGAATGCACATTAAATACTAAATAAATATGAGTAAATATATCTCATTCTCATATTCAGTTTTCACAGCTGAAGCCCAAACCAAAAGCTTTAACCTCCAAATCCACCGAATTCATTCAGCGAACACTTCGAAACGCTAACCTGTGAGAAAATTGCTTTTTTTTTGCTCCTAATTCGCATATTCCAAAGTGATTACTAGTAACATAACAGGTAGCTACTGTGCAAAACCGTTGTGACGTCACAACGCCGATATATATTTTTACATCCTAATTTGCATATTCAAATCACTCAATATCTCAATCCCATAAAAAAAATACAAGAAAATAATTCACTTGTGTACTTCTTAAGATCTGACCTAGAATGTTGTATACTAAATATATCGAATTATTATATTTAATTGCTCAAACCATAATTTCTTCCACACAGATGCTTCATGAAAAAGTTTTGGACCAAACCGGAGCAAAATTTCTGAAAGTTTTATCAATATTTATAGGTGTAAAATATAATTCTAATATAAAGATTAACTATAGTATTAATATGCAGAATAATCGTTTTAAAAGATGATACTGTTATCGAGGTGGATTTTTTTTTCTTTTGAAAGAAATATCGCGATGCAACATTGCAGAACTGCAGGAAAAGCAAAACTTGTGGACAATTTTAAAAAATAGTCGAACGCATCTAAAAACAATTTGGGTCGCATTAAAAGCCGGGTGAATAAGTTTGCACCCCCCCCACCCCCGGTCGTGAATAGAAGGCGTTATGAAGCGTTATGAGCAGGTTTGCCTACCGGCGCTGAGCTTCACCAGAGTCGGGAGGCGGAATTTGCCCACCACGGCGTCCAGGGGCAGCGACACTGCGCTCCACGAGAGCTCCGAGATGCTCGCGGACAGTTTCTCCATCTCTTCGGCATCATCACCGGGGTCGAGGGCGGCACGGGCACGGGTGGGGTGGCGGGGGTAAAGGGATGTGGGGTGCTGAAAGCGCTGTCGGTTCTCACCGCGCGCACCGAGGAAAAGCGTGTGAATGGAGAGAGAGAAAGAGAGAGGGAGAGGGAGAGAGGGGAAGGAAAGACAAGACATAGAGAGATGCCCACTCTCCTTGGCTGTAGCTCCGCCCATTTTCTCCTTCCTCACCGCCTCCATCATCCCCGGTACGCGCGCACACGGTAACCTCCGGTTGCGTTTCCATGCGCGCGCACGAGATGCATCTTTTTTGCATATGATGGAAGTTTTTATAAAAGTGTGTAATTAGTGAACAAACAAAAAAAAATCGAATGAGCTTCAGGATCAGGATTCTGGTTACTGCTCCTGTCAAGGCGCCTCTGATGTTCCTTTAGCAGCCTTCTCTATTACATCTGGAATAAAAATAGATTTGTGAATTCAGAATCCAATAAATTGTGTATATAATAAATATAATTTATTATTATATCACTTTGACCA
The DNA here is from genome assembly GCF_014805685.1 of Silurus meridionalis. NCBI lineage: Eukaryota > Metazoa > Chordata > Actinopteri > Siluriformes > Siluridae > Silurus > Silurus meridionalis. The sequence goes on from NC_060901.1 coordinate 24,828,579, forward strand.
TTTCCTAAAGCGATCATCAGAACATCACCTGGTTTGCAGATGACAACCAGGTTGAAGATGATGATGAGATGATGATCATTTCCTACAGGGAAAGTGTTCAGCACCTGAAAGCATTGTGTGCCAACAAAGAGCTTATTGTTGATCATTGGAGGACATAGAGGAGGACATACACTGCTTTGGAGGACATTTGGAGGACATACACCACTTATTCACTTCACACTAAAGGGGTCGAGGTGAAAGTTGTGACCAGCCTCAAGTTTTTGGTTGTCCATATCTCGGAGGACTTGTCCTGGGCATGCAGCACCTCCACCCTGATGGACCCCCCCCAAAAAAAACCCACAACAGCGTCCTACTGAACTTTTACTTCTGCACTATTGAAAGCATTCTCACAAACTGCACCACACTGCATCACAGGTGTCCAGCTGCCTTCTGTCAAAGATTGCCATCGCAAACGCTGCCCACAGAGAGACGTCTCACCCCAACCATGGTCTGTTTCCTCCTATTCCACCTGGAAAACACTACAGGAGTCTTTGCTGTGCCACCAACAGGCTCAAGAAGGTTCTCGTCCCCTTCAGCTGAACTCTGACCTCAGAAGCTGAAGTGTATATAACCATTAGGACCCCATATTGATCTCAGTATCCAGCCATACCAAACTGCCACTCCTGGGCCCACGAACAAGACCCCCAACCCCCATATTTACTCAGTGGTATGAATGAGATAAATGTTGAAATGAGACAAAATGAGACAAATGCTGTAAATGTGGCATCCAATCACGTTGGCATTTTCAGGTCCTTGAATTGGACGATCAGATTGAATTGCTGTTATTTCAGGAGAAATTGATTTGGTCACCGATACACTTACACGGTTCTCAAGCCAAGCTGGACATTGTGAGGAAAAGGAAAACAGTTTTTCATAAACCATTTATCCTTTTGTGTTTTCTTTCCTGTAGAATTCACACAAAACCACATCATTTGCCTTTATTTCAAATCCCCAGAAAAAAAAACGTGATGCACAAAAAAAATGCACAAAAATGCATAATTTTTTGATGAGGTTAATATTGAGGCTTCTGCTGGAGATGCTGGTGCTCACTGGGATTCTTGCTTTAGTAATGACATTTATTCTCACCGTATAAGATTCCTGTCTGTGATGCAGCGCTCTGTTCTACTGTGTTTCTCTATAATACTGATGGTTTCTGCAGCCGTTTCCTCACAGTGATGGTTTGATTGGAGAGGTGGATTGATTCAGGTAGGACACCACTGAAGGCCTGGGACACTGATATATACTGTATATATTTAGCTGTTTGCACTTCTGATTAGAAGCTAACTGCATTTCATTGGCTCTGTATTTGTGACAAAGTTGAAAAAATCTAATCTAATCCAATCTAATACTAATACAGAGCTAATACTCAGCAGCCACCAAGATCTTGTTTAATAGCAAAATTATTTTATTTGAATGAACCATGATTCAATTTGTGCAGATAATCTGGGTGACCAAAAGTCTCACTTTCTGTTGTAATGACCTGCATTTTGACTGGAAATAAACAATTTACAAAGACTTTCAAGGTTGTAGTAAAAACTGTTTCCATGTTTCAATCCAAATATTTGGGTACGTCATGTATTATGTGATACAAATGACATGAGTAAATATACATGAGTATATTTTGCATGTTTCTCATTTAATACCATTTGTTTAGAAATATTTGGTCCTTTGCATCCATATACTAAAATAAAATTTCCAATGTTAAATATAGTGTGAATATTGGGAGAAGGAGATTCTAATCTATACCGATCCATAAATCGGAAATGTGTGCACACTACAGTGACCCTGTTTCTCATGCAAAGTTCCTTGTTGCTAGTTTTAGGTCTTTTCAGATGTAGATCAGTTTTAGGTGTATTTTGCTGAAACGTATCGCAGGTCATACTGGTGCAACTGATCCGATGAAGGTACAGCAAAATTCACTTGAAGCTAGCTGCTAGCCTGTATGTTGTTGACCATCAACTGGCCTACAGCTAAATTCAACCAATTCAATGTCAATTTTCCCAGCTTGTGTGTGTAAATATTACTCCGAAATATATGGAGAAATCGATAACTTATACCACTGGATTCTGATTGGTCGAGTAAGAGTTTCAGTACGCAAACATTTTTTCAGAGGCTTCTCTAAAACAAACAAACCTTCATGTCAAGTCAATAAACTTTACCAGAAAAAGGGGGGAAAAAATGTGGGAACGGCGAAGGAATGTGTTTATAGCTGCTATGCGATGACCGAAGTATCGTTTCGACAACGTTTGCGTGCTACTTAATAAATAAAACCGACAAATTTAGCGGTATTAAAGAAATGAAACAATTCACGGCTTCCAGCGATCACCGCGGTGTTTGTGGCAGTTCTAGAATTTTGCTGAAACTTATCCCTGGTCATACTGGTGCAACTGATTCGATGAATGTACAACAAAATCCGCTTGAAGCTAGCTGCTAGCCTGAACGCTGAACGGTTGTGTTGTTGACTGTCAACTGGCCTACAGCTAAATTCAACCGTGAAGCCTTTCAATGTCAATTTTTTTTTTTGACCAAAAGGTAATAATAATGTGGTCTATGCTGACACGTGTCTTTAATCTGGGCAAAAGTCTGTCAGAAAAATGAGAACCAACAACAATAAAGTTCATATACTATACATAGCTCTAAAATGGAATTTATTAACCTAGTTTTTATGCTTTATTAGCATGGATAGAATACTGAGGTGTACAGAACGATGTGTTAAAACAAAAAATTCAAATAAAAACCCAACCCTGATTACATGATCGCATTTGGAAAGGCAACTGGCAATCATGCTAGCAAGAATAAACCGGTAGCTTTTGAATTAGCGTGAAAATGTGAAATGTGAAGGCTGGACGATAATGAAAACGATATAAAACGAAAAAGGATGTCAACATTTCCCTCAAATATGTGGTTAGATTTCTACAAAAAATACTTTGTACGACTAAAAAATGCACATCAACTACATAGTATTCACACATGGCAAAAATAAATAAAAATCCGCCATCTTGGAAAAGAAAATGTTACGCTAGCAGATAAATTTGAGGTAAAAAAAAAAATAGGATTATCACAAGGGTTATTTATTTAGGTATCAAACGAAGTTCTTGGAGTTCAGGGTTCCAGGAAGCCACTGAACATGAGCAATTATGGCGGAAAAATAATTTATATAAATTTTGTTCAAGACTTTGTCAGAATAAATGGTGCATTTGTGGTCTATGGTTAGAACATGTACATATTTGAGAAAACTTTGAAGAGTTTTAGTGTTACTCATTCTCTTCTTGATAATACTGACAGGATGGAATTAGTAAAGCAGACTCGTTATTCCCAGGACATTCCCAGGAATGATCTCACACACCCACCTTTACATCAATCAGATAGATTTCTTCTCCAGTCACTTGTTCTTCCAGCCACTAGGGGGCATCAAGGGCTCGTTGAGATTTCGCAGGCAGTATAAATGCATTTCCTGAGCAGTACAGATTATTTCATAAACCTGGACACATCAATGTTTTCTTGTGTGTGTAAATATTACTCAGAATTATATGGGCAAATTGATAACTTATACCACTGGATTCTGATTGGTCGAGTACTGACATCAGTAGACATACGTGTGTGTTCTTGAGGCTTCTCTAAAAAAAGACAAACCCTAATGTCAATGTTCACCAGTAAAAGGGGAATAAAATGTGGGAACGGCGAAGGAATGTGTGTTTATATCTGCTTTGAGATGCCTGAAGAATTGTTTCCACAACGTTTGCGTGTTACAGGTTGCTATTTAATAAATAAAACCGTAGTCGTCGACAAATTTAGCGGTATAAAAGGAATAAAACAATCCATAGCTTGAAGCGATCATCGCGGTATTCGCGTTCCGTTCAACCACATCACACAGTGCTACAGAAACCCGTTTCTGAAAACTGTAAACACAACAAAAAAGTCCACTATGATTTAGTCATTGTTTTACAGATCGATTTATTGATTGTAGCCCATTTCATTTTCAGTGTAACTCTTTCTGGTGCTACAGAGGGGAAGATGCTGCCTGATTGGATTAAAAAATAAATGAAGACGGAATTGTAAGAAAAAAGTGAATTTTGAGGAAAAAGTCTGAATTGCGAGAAATAAAGTGGCAATTACGCAAATTTCAGAAACGGGCTTCCACACAGTGCTTTATTCTTGACACGGTTAAAGGCTTATGTTTAAAAAAAAAAAAAAAAAAAAAAAAGAAATAAAAGAAATAAAAAGACAAATGTAATTTAAACAAGCTCAATTTTTTTTAATGAATCTGCAAAAAAAAAAAAAAAAAAAGCTTACATTTCCAAAGAGAACTAAACCCCACCCCAACACACCCCAGGTCTGGGTATGAGTGGTGCTGATGCGATTATTCCCCTCTTGTATTTTTGCTGCACAAAATGTTTTAAAACCAAAAATAAATGGCATGCAGGGTGAAAACAAAAAGACCACTACAGAACAAAAATAACCCAGAAAAAAAAATTCAAACAATAAAAAAAAGTGAAGGTATTCAGAACACGAATGCCATTCTCTCTTCGGTTCAAACGTCAGTGTGTTCTGGCGAGTTTGGTAGTATTGTTATACAAGTGGTGTGTGTGTGTGATGCTTAGGATGGATGGGAGGATCGACCTTTCGGCCCCATGTTAAGGCACCAGACAACAACAACAACAAAAAAAAAACACACAAAAAACCTAAAACAAACGAGACACAGAACTCATGTAAAGATGGGAAGTCATTTACATACAGAAACCCAACCACCAACCCAGAAACTGTACATGGTCAGGAGCACTTGTGGGTCATTCAGTTTATATATATATATATATATTAGATTTTCCGTAAAGGCCCCTTCTACAGAATAAAAGAAGTTCTGGAAGGTTGAAGAACCCGCTCATGCCAGATTTCAATCTTTATTGCGAAATGTAGTGGTGAAGTGACGGCTCTTGATTTTCCTTTTCTCAATTCGAAACTTTTAAAAACAAACGACAGGAAACGTGACATGATTTCTCTTTTTATCTATACAACTGTTTTTTTTTTTTTCTTTTCGTTCATCTGAAATAAAAACTGTGGGCAAGCAGATGTGAGCGGGGAGAAGCAGGGGGAAAAAAACACAAGAGAGAGAGAGAGAGAGAGAGAGAGAGAGAGAGAGAGAGAGAGAGATATCGAATGAGAGAGGGGGGGAGAAAGGCAGTGAAAGAGTGCAACAGGAGGAGGAGGAGTTAGATACAAAGTAGGAGGAACAAGATGAGAAGAAACTGCATGTGTAGGCGTGTGTGTATGTGTGTGTGTGTGTGTGTGTGTGTGTGTGAACACGTGCTAGTGAATGTGTGTGATAGACTGTTCAACTGCAACACTTGGTCTTCCATCCCGTGACTCCGCCCCCAGAGCTGATGTCAACGTTTTCACTGTTGGGCTCTTTTACAGGTGTCTGGAACACACACACACACGTCGTCAGGCTCAGCTGTAGTATTGTGATAATATAATCATGATCTCATTAAAACACGCGCACACACCTTTCTGAGGATGTCTTCTGCTAACGTGAGGAAGGCCTTCTCGATGTTAATGTTGGCTTTCGCACTCGTCTCAAAGAAACGGATTCCGTGCTCCCTGGCAATCTGCACACACACACACACACACACACACACACACACACACACACACACACACACACACAGGAGAGAAACATACTTGGGTGAGATTCCACAGGCCACCTGAAACCCCAACGCCCCCCCTGACCCCAAATCTAAACCCACACCATTCAGTGGTGTTTATAAACACTAATATGAGTTTACAGGAACATTTGTGTTGTGAAACAAGTGCATATCAAAACAGCTTTCTCTAACTCTCAGCCAGTGTGTGTAGTGTGTATAGAGTGTATAGTGAGTAGGGTATATTGTGAGTAGTGTGTGTGTGTGTGTGTGTGTGTGTGTGTGTGTGTGTATATAGTGAGAGTAATGAATATTGTGAGTAGTGTGTGTATTGTGTGTGTATTACCTCCCACAGTCAGTTTTTATTACATAAATGTTTTGTTTGGTTTGTTTGTTAGTTTGTTTAAGTAGAACGCTAGCTGGTGCGTCTGAGATCAGCACTGCCGTGTTCTTCTGTACAGCTGAGGCAGGAGATCTAGTTGTACTTAGGTCAAAGTAAGATGTGAAATTGTTGCGATGTCCGAAATATAATAATAAAATAATATATAAAAAAATAGATATAAATAAATAAATAAAACTAAGGGGATGAAAGCCTTGCAGAGGAAGGAGCTTCGCTCAGGCAGCTCACCTGTTCTCCCTTGGCCTTTGGTACGATCCGCTTGTCCTCCATATCACACTTGTTGCCTAGCAGCATTCGCTCCACATCCTCATTGGCATGCTGAAACACAAACGCACAAAAACGTGTGTGAGGAAAAACACGCGAGCTCCGACAGTGAATAAAACGCGCCTGGGTGTTTTTAGTTTCGCACCAGGATGCTGCGTTCGTTTTTAAAGTAAAACCAGTTTTAGTTTGACTGACGGGAAATCAACATCACACGCTCAAGACAACAAAGCGGTATGTAAATAATCAGTTCCAGTAAAATCTGAGGTGTGAGTGTAGGAGGAGCACAGCACTGTACAGCTACTGCTCTCCACACTCCTGCTTCTGGACTGTATTTATAGAACAGTACAGAGAGTGTAATGGCCAAAACAGCAGCTGCCTGAAATATCCCGACAGCCAATCAGAGCGCAGTTCCTGCCTAAAAAATGTCCTGACAGCCAATCAGAGCGCATTTCCTGCCTGAAAATGCATGACAGCCAATCAGAGCAAAGTTCCCATCTAAAATGTCCTGACAGCCAATCAGAGAGCAAATCCTGCCCATGTTATAATGCTATTGCCCGTTATCAAAGAGCAGTTCCCACCTTAAAGGTCATGACGGAAAATCAGAACAGTTTCTACCTGAAATGCCATAGGGGCTAATCAGAGCGTGGGTCCAACCTGAAATGTCATGATGGCCAATCAGAGCACAGTTCATGCTGTAAAGGCCACAACAGCCAATCAGAGCACAAACCCCTTCTAAAAGGCCACAACATCCAATCAGAGCACGGTTCTTGTCTGACCCTAATCTGTTGAAGATGGTTGAACAGGAGTGCAGATCCTGCCCAGAGTATCACTGGCCCAAATCATAATGGAGTGAAATTGAAGAAGAGTCCCTGCTTAAAAATATCCCTGTAACCTGAACCTGAATCCCCCCCGGCCCGCGCTCGGACCACTCGCAGGGTAAATAACGGCTCCATTTCCAGAACGATTTATACGGAACATGCTCGAATAAATTCACTGCGTTTAGCTGGTGCTGCTGGTATCTGCTGAAACCCTCCTTCAGCAGGAGAGCGGGGGCGGGGGGGACTAATATTTCGGCGCAGATTGTCACCTTGCTATAAATAGAGCTTTACGCGGCTGTCTGGAGCGTGTGGAGCGTTCGTGTGAAGCGCTCGTTTGAGACATACCTCGTCGATGTTTCGGAGCCACTTGCTGATGTTCTCGAAGCTCTTGGCGTTGCTGATGTCGTAGACGAGCATGATGCCCATGGCTCCTCTGTAGTAGGAGGTGGTGATGGTGTGGAACCGCTCCTGGCCTGCTGTGTCCCTAAACACACACACACACGTGCATCATACAATTAGCATTTATGACGATCTTCAGACTCCTGGGTCACTTACAGTTTTAAAGTGACACGAGGGAGTCTTTTTTGGCCAGAAGGCAGCAGTGACATTCATCTGCGCTGCCAGATCTGATCCATTTCCTGCCAATGTGACTAGAATGACAATTTCTTTTTCATATCTCTACTGGTTCTCACCCCTACACACACACACACACACACACAGCAAAACTGAGACAAGATTAGCTGCGAAAGCGAATCCGGATACTTGACGAGATGAGCATCTCTACCCAGTGGCCAGATTTGTTCTATAGCTAACTGTAACCATGGTAACAAACATCACTTTAAGGAAGGAGTCTGCAGTCAAAGTGTTGCGTTTTTGGACATCTACTGGACGGAGGAGTCTGCGGTTTCAGCAACAACTTCGAATGAGGGAGAAAAAACCCAAAATGCGATGAGAGACTGTTGATTGTGCCTGCAGCGAAAGCGCTCGCAGAAAATAACCGCTAGAAACGCAAAAAAAAACGTTTCCCCAATAGAACTGCATTTCCGACACACTGTTGCCGACTAACGACTTTTGACCTGTTGATCTTCCGATAATTTTACATTCCCCCTTTTTCTATCAATGTCACCTGTAGCTAACTGCCCTGGAAACCATAGTAACCAGAAATAGACTAAAAATAAGACCACAGTGGGACAGGACTGGTCTCCAAATCTCACGAGTTGAGAGAGTACAGTCCATTATCTGTGTTGGACCGACAGAGAGAAACAAACAGACCGAGACAAAGAGAGCGAGAGAGATCAAGAGTGAGAACCTTAAAGAAACAGAGAGAAACGGAGAAAGGGACAGAGGGGGGAAAAAAAAGAAGAAAGATCAAAGGAGAAACAGAGAGAGAACCAAAGAGAAGAGAGAAAGAGGCAGAAAAAGAGAGAACCATGAAGACACACAGAAAGAGAGAGAGAAAACCAGGGTGAGAACCATAAGGAGACAAAGAGTGAGAGAGAGAGAGAGACAGAGCCAAGAAAGAGAACCAAAAAGACAGAAGGAGGGAGAACCACGAAGAGACAAAGAACACACACACACACACACACTCACCATATCTGTAGCTTTATCTTCTTTCCTTGCAGCTCGACAGTTTTGATCTTAAAATCGATTCCTGGGAAGAAAAGAGAAGAGCGGGATGTTAGCCATAAGCACAGTTACACGATCTGGAGTAATACTTACATCTTTTACGGAGCTCACGTGCGGTGACGTGGATTAAAAATAAAATAAATAAATAAAATTAACCATGCCTTTGTAAAACTCCAGAAACAGCGGCGTGACGAAACGGTCAGTACGGGGAAAAGAGGTGATTGAACCGGAAAACGCATTTGCGTCACCTGACACTGACCCCGCCCATGAAATAAATTCAACAGAATACAGGAAACCTTGGTGTGACGTCTCGAAACGCTCGACACGTGATGGAGAACTGCTTCGCACCGACGCCGAATCCCTTCCGGGGACACAGTTCGCATCGCTCACAGAAATCCTTCTGGAAATGTAAATTCCAGTTTACTTAAAGCGGCCGGGCCGTTCCAGACTTCACACACCTTACTAGGAGAAAAATCATCAACTGAGGAGGAAGGAAGTGGAGTAAAGACGTGTTACAACTGGTTTTCCCCGAGACGAGGATCATTTGGCACGTGACTGAGAAAACCAGAGTGATACGATAGAAACATGTGGAAAGAAATACCACGAATACTGTGATGGTCAACATGGCTGCCCCTCGCTTTCAGCTCAGGACAAACAAAATCCAGATAGAATCTAAATAAGGATGGATTAAATGCCGTGTGTGTGTGTGTGTGTTCGTTCCCCCTGCTGACGGGGCAGTATGGAAACTGTGTGTGGCACAGACTGGCACTCACTGGCATCAGCTTCAACACAAGCATCTCAATATGTCCTTCTGCTGGGGGTTATCACACACACACACTGCTGTAGCTCACAGTGACATTATTCAGAAAGAGATTTTATATATATATATAAAGTGCATAGTAAAAAAAGAAACAAAAGACCAAAGGTGAGATGGGATGAGAAAGAGAGATGATGAACTGAGAGAGCATGAGAGCGAGCGAGAGAGAGAGAAAGAGAGAGAGGCAAACAATGACAATGGACACAGAGAAACAGAGTTAATGATGGAGGGAAACTGAAGAAGAGGAAAAGAAAGAGAAAGGCAAAGACAGAAAGGAAGTGAAAGAGAGAGAGAGACGTAGAAAAGCAGACGGCGAAAGAAACGGGGAGGATTGTGCAGCACAATCTCACACAGAGCACATCACTCCATCACACACTCCTCTACAGTAGAACAAGATGATTGAGTGTAGCACTAAAATGTTCCCTCACTGGAACCAGTGGACCAGAACGCTGTTCCAGCACCATGAAGACAAGGTGGGTCTAAAGCTTAGAGTGAAATCCTCCACTACAGCGTCCTAAACAAGACCTCCTCAACCAAATCAGAAGCCTTCAGAGAAGAATAGAGCTGGTGTCTGAGTGCGCAGCAGGTTTCGGGGGAGCAGATCTTAAAACTCCGCCCATTTCGTCTGATAGACAGACAGAGACTTTACTTAGAAAGCGACTGACCATAAAAGAGAAGATCACAGGGGGAAAAAAAAACAAGAAAAATGCAGGGGGGACAGAAGGAGAGGTAGAAAGAAAGCAAAAACGACATGTCACATGACTAGTTTGAGCCCAGCATGTTAAACAGCTATAGTGTGTGTGTGTGTGTGTGTGTGTGTGTGTGTGTGTGTGTAACACACTCAGCATTTCCCTTAATGTGGCCCAATTTTCACTCAAAAGAAATAAAAATGAACACGAACACACCTCAAAGTGTAAAAAGAGAGAAAGAAAAAAAAAAAATCCCAGACTGAGAGACCAAGAACCAGAAAGACAGAGACCAGAGGAAAGACAGACAGAGAGGGAGAGAGAGACAGAGAAATGGAGAAAGAGAACAGAGAGGGGGAAAAAAGACAGAAATGGTGAGGAAAAAATAAGGGAGAGAGAAATGGAGAGACAGACCCAAAAAAGAGAAAAAGATGGGATATGTAGGGGGGGAGAGAGAGAGAGAGGAGAGAGAGAGAGAAAGAAATACAAAGAAGAGAAAAAGCCATCACACACTGGTGCAGCTGCAGGCTGGGTGGGACTTTATTACATGATATACATATCAGTCATCCAAAAAATGAGTCACTCTTACACAATACTAATCACCCTTACACACACACACACACACACACACACACACACACACACACACACACACACACACAGCTTCATGCTCAACAACTGGACCTCAGAGAAACAAGGTCTTGTTCTCACTCCTACTACAGGACCCCCTCACACTGAAGACTCCTTCCAAATAAATTTCTTGTCTCGGGGGGAAAAAACCCTAACACACACCACACCACTGTAACAACATGACCCGTCTACAAAGGTCCAATCAAGTCCACGTGTTCAAATACCCCTAAGTAGAGTGAACCCGAACGACCACACGGGCTGATGGGTAAAGTGTGTTGAAACATATGAGGCGTGTGTGTGTGTGTGTGTGTGTGTGTGTTCGCCTAATAACTGCAACCACAGCATCAAAATGTGCTGAGAATGAAACAAGAGATGTTACAAAAAGGCCAGTGGAGCAGAGAGCAACACACACACACACACACACACACACACACACACACAGTTTCATCGCTAAAACATCTGTTCTCTTTAACCCCCGGTCAGAAAAATGCCTCTAGTGCCACAGAGGCCGAAAGGAAAGGGTTGAATCTACATCGAATGTATTTAAGAACGTGTGTGTGTGTGTGTGTGTGTGTGTGTGTGTGTGTAAGCCGATCCCTGGGATGGAGGGAGTTTCCGGTGGGTGGGTATTTTAGGTTGCTGAGCCATCACAGCTGCATCAGTCGCTCTGCCAGAGACAGACAGACAGACAGAGCGAGCCGGAAGACAGGAAACAACGAAACGAGAAAATAAATAAGCAGCGTTTCGCAGCAGCACAAGACGATAACGAGCGATATGACTCCGCCTCCACTCCACCAAGTTCAGCATTAACATACGATATTAACAACGATATGCACAGAGGAAACATTTCGGCCGAAAACAGCGGCTCTTTCAGGTTTTGGGTTGAAAGAGAGAGAGTATATATATATATTTGGAAACGGTAACACGAACGTGAAGTTCATCTCAAAACACCCAAAAGCCACAAAGTTCCAACACTGCAGTAAAAATGTCAACCTTCTCGTGTCTGAATCTTCTCCTCGCTGCTTTCTTCCCGTTCTGCAGCGTCTTCTGTGTTCCCTGTTCAGATCGCTCCAGAGTTTAGCGGGTGGTGAGACAGTAATAACGGTCCGTGGGAAACACGGTGCTCCGTGTTTATTTAAATGGACTAAACTAAGCATTTTTGTAATGGATCTACTCGAGGAATCATTTCAGCCCAAAGTAACATGAAAGTAAATTATTTATAGCAATATTACAGACACACAGACAGATATAAATACAGACAGACATGTACTCGCATACAGACGGACACACAGACAAAGACACAGAAACACTCTCGAAGAGACAAACACAAACAAATGCAGACAGACAGACAGACTCATACTTGCATAGACACTCTTACAGAGACACACAGACAAAATCTCTTGCGTAGAGACACACAGACACTCCGAGAGAGACAGCCATTCTCAGAGAGAGAGACAAACATAACATATAGACACACTCGGACAGACAGACACAGCCAGCCATGTTTCTCAGAGAGACAGACGGACAGACGTGAATGTGTTGTACGATTCCCAGTGAAATTACAAAGAGGCTTGCGTGAGAACCGGATGGACTTTTTGTGCTTGTGCTCGTATACCGTACAAAAACGGGCGTCTGCGAAGACAAACGGTCTGGTAAACCGGAGTGAACAGGACACGAGGACTGTGATGAATCGGGGGACCGTCAGGACACGATGCACACCTTAATAGAGTGGTTATACAGGCGTGGCTTTCAGAGTAAGGGTGTGTAAACAGTGTGTACTGTGTTCACACACACATCTGATCTGATCTCACTTCTCCCTAAATCTAATCCAAACGCTCCTTTCACTTCCTGCTTGTATGCCCAGACAGAATACAGAACGGCGCCGTGGGGAAGAGAAGAAAAACGTAGCTGTGTCCCAAATCACAAAACACCCCGACTATCCAGCACCGGAAGGCTGCTAGGACCCGGGGGTGGGGCTTAAATATTCCCTACTATATGACAAAGAATTCTCACAAGCGTCCCCCACCAGAGCCTGAAAGTAATGGCACCCTATTCCAGAAAATTCGATCCTGACACAGGCAAATCATTTTTTTCTATGGTAGAACACATCTGTAAGTATGATAGAGTATAATATAGTAGAGTTAATTGATCGGTGCAAGACACTGCGACATCCTGTAAGAAGACTTCTGAAGTATCTGCAGTCAGTTTTTCATGCAGGAAAATCGAAGAACAGGAAGTGCGATCGCCTTGAAAATGCTCGAGGACGCTCGAACCACTCCAGCCCTTATCTGGAGAGTGCAACTGGCCTCGCCGAGAAGCCATCCTTCCTGAACGCACTGCAATTTTCCGCAATAACGACGGAGTGCTGCGTGTCGGGGGAATAACACGGGGGCACGGACAGCGCGGAGGGTTTGTCCAGAGTCAGGAGTCCTCGATCTCTGGATGATGGCGGGGATTTTTTTTTATTTGTAGCGCAGACATTTTGTGAAAAAGAATGAAAAAAATATATATACGCTTTTAAAACCAACGTGCGTGTATACAGGTTTCACCAGGTCAAATGTATGAGTTTCTCAAGCCAAACATCGCTAAACTCGCGCTTCCCCATAGCCGAGAAATTAAAACCCGTTTTAGGTCTGTGGTACAATCCGAGAGAAATCTGCACCAATAACAAAGCCGGGTGGCTTTTGCATGTCGGTTTCGTTTGTAGTCCTAACACAGGGATTATATGTGGGCCAACAAAAGAAAGAACTAAAACACCACGGGGAAAAAGACAAAAAAAAAAAAAACCACAAAAAAAATTCTAAAGTGCTGCAGGAGCATTTCAATGAGCGTTCGATGATGAACGAATAAAGACCTGTTGAAAATTATTCAAGACCTAAAACAGAGAATTTATGACAATTATTAAAAGCCTGAAAATTTTATTCCAAAATATAAAATACCCTTAAGAAAACCTGCATAAACACACACACACACACACACACACACACACACACACACACACACACACACACACACACACACACACACACACACACACGTCTTAAATTCCCAATGCCGCAAAGTAGAATCATAAAACTAAAGTTTACAGAAGAACCAAAGACCTCCACTGGACATTACAATCAGCAGGTCACTGAAAGATCATTAGTGCTCTCTCTCTCTCACACACACACACACACACACACACACACACCAACCAGGAGTTTATGGGTTCATTGTCCATAAACCCACCAGATGCTTTGAGGGCTGAACTTGTATTAAGAAAATATTTGGCGCCTAAAAAGGTTGAATGTAAATTGGTCCAGATGTGCGGAGAACGGATGGAGCTTTTCCTAGATTTGCCCGCAGCCCGCCCACTCGCTTTCTATTGGCTGCCGAAAAGGTGATGCAAACGAGTTTCGAGTCGCTGTTCCAAAAACGTGTACGGTTGGAACAGTAGGAATTTAGATTCGATTTGTCTTCATCTTCAGAATCCCAGATTCCATACGACACTGTACTCTGTGTCAAAAGTTTGTGGACACTCGACCATAAGATGCTTCGTCTTGTACTTCCCCTTCCGCATTTGCTCTTAAAATAAGCTCCACACTTCTAAATAGATTTTTATGCGTGTAGGTGAGGTGAAGAGGCCTGGGGTGGTGTTCAGTAGGGTAAAGCAGATCTTTATGGAGCAGCTGGAACAGGTTTGGGTCTCAGTTCAAGTGAAGAAAAAATTTCATTCTACTGCATACAAAGACACAATTGTGCGCCTTCAACTTTGTGGGGAAAAGTCTGGAGAGGACGCAACAATCCATTACAAAACACTACAAGAGTTCACACCCTGGCACGGCTCCTGGTTCTCAACCGAAACAAAGCGGTCGTTTCCTGTCATAGACACTACAACACCGTATCGCAGACACTACAACACACTACAACTCATATCCCAACGACATCAGAGCCCCCAGAGTCCTGAGGGATTAGGGGCTCTAGGGTCCGAGAGCCTTTAAAGAAATCAGGAACTACAGAATGTTATCGAACGGAGTGCCTCGTCCTCAGCGGTTCCCAAAATCGCAGGTATTTTCGGTTCCGTGGACCGAATACGGCTCCTCTGTGTGGATGGGAGGCTGAAGCAGAGAAAAATGTGTTTTCAAACAAAAACATTGGTGTGGGCGTGGCCTGAGATTGGGTGTATAGTATTCGGTGGTAGACAAACCCATCCTCCAAAAGCCCCGCCCACTACAATCACACAGACCACATGCAATGCAGCGCTTTTAGGAATTGGGAAACAATCCCGCGACATGGAAGAACAGAACAGTGACGGATGTGAACGATTTTCGTTGCCCGCTGGATCGTACACGGTCGCCTGGACCGACGTGGCGGACGTGATGATGTACGTCGCTGCAACCGACCGAATCGTCCAATGAGATCTGGGTATTTTGAAATTAACGTAACCGTGCTACCTACTGCCACCTACTGGCATAATATGGACATTCGGTGCAACCCAGATGAGGATGTGGTTCCCTCGAGTTTCAAGGTTTCTTTCTTATGCCATCTCGGGGAGGTTTTCCCTGCCAGTCGCCACCGACTCGTTCATCAGGGACAAACTTACACTTATAAAGAAGACCTTATTCATTCTGATCACCACATTATACAGGGTTTTATTCAAAGGGGGATTTTTCAAACCTGGGTTTTTCATACATATATATATATATATATATATATATATATATATATATATATATATATATATATATATATATATATATAAATAACTGCTAGATTGTAAACATTATGATAGTTGCCTTAAAACAAAAACATGACTTTTTCAAAATCCTTAATGGCACCTTTAATTCAGGAATGACAGCATGGCACGGATGGGGTCCCATTCAGCCCAGTGCTCCCTGTACACACTCCCTATGTAGTGCCCTCGACAGCCATTTTGCGTCTATTTGGAACGCGGCCACGTAGAAATAAAAGGTATAATAAAAAAAGTATCTCGCAAAATCGAATTGAAAGCACAGGTCGGGTAAACAGGGGGTGATTTGCGGCAGGTCGCCTCACCTATGGTGGAGATGAAGGTGGTGTTAAAGGCGTCGTCGGAGAAGCGGAACAGCACGCAGGTCTTCCCCACACCGGAGTCTCCGATCAGTAAGAGCTTGAACAGCAGGTCGTAGGTCTTCTTCGCCATTTTTTTATTTAAATAACGATTTAACACTACAGAAAGAGAGACAGGAGACCCCCAGAAAAAGATCCGCTCACTACAGTCAATCAGACGCCTGGTGCCTGGTTAGCTTGAAGCTAGCGTTAGCTTCTGAACGGAAAGTCGTGTTACCGTTAAAACAGTCCTGACTCTCAAAACGGGGTTTTATTCCTATTATTAATCCGGTTTTGAAATTAAAAAGTAATCCACTTTGAAATTCCTGTGGTGTTTTTCTTCTTCCTCTTCTTTCTTCACACACTCTTCGGGACAAAATGGCTCCCCCCAAAAAACACACACACACACACAACCGTTCTTTCTTTCTTAAAAAAAAACCCCAACGTTTTTTTTTTTTAATCCCCGTTACCGCGTCATTTCACCGTCCTGGAATTCCTCCGTTTTTTTATTTATTAATAATGATAATTATTAATGTATTTCTATTCTCTCTGTATGTATATGAGAGCTGGAAAAAACCACAAACCAGACGACCGCCGTCGCCTTCGAATGGATCCACCGCGGCCGGCGACACCCTACACTACTAACAGTCTCGCCCACAAACCCGCGTATGCGTGCTCCGATTGGCTGACACAGCAACGTTCCTGCCTTCTTTTGAAACCGTTTGACCGGCTGTGATTGGTCGTGCGTGCTGCCAGTCAATGGTAGCGCAAGGAGGGTAACGCGGAAGTGACTGTGATGGAGGGCTGCAGTTTGCAAAGATGCGACTGATTACTACAGACTGTGGCACAGCGTTAAAGGTGTAATAAGAAATTCCCCCCCACCACTATGTTTTTACTTCAGGTTACATTTGAATAAAATGACCTTATATATATATATATATACGGAATAAGGCACGTTAACAACGCATAATAACGCATATCCGATGATGAGAATACACGCGATCCGATTTCATTATCAGTTTAATGATTACGATCATCGAATCGAAAATGTAACCCACCATAACACAGAATTAGTAGGAGTTTCAGTTATCGTGCATAGAAAAGAAAAACGAACAGAAAATAAAGCTTTTTTCTGTCGGTTTCGGTATCGAACAATTCACGGCCCAATACCGATCCATGGCCCGGTGGTTGGTGACATCTGTCGTAAGCAAAATGGACGTCTGGTCCAGAATGCTTGTGTTTGTTTGTATTTTCTAGACACTTCAGGCCACTGAAATCCTGGTGGAACGACATAAATTGGGGTAGTGGTGGTTCAGAGGGTAAAACTCTGGGTTGTGGATTCGAGCCCCAGTTTCACCAAGCTGCTATTGTTGAACCCCTGAGCAGAGCATTTAACCTAAACTATTGAATCTAACCTTCACACTGTTGAGTTCAACATTCTCCTGAGGTACCAGTGACCAGTGTTCCTGTCCCTTACTTCTACTCAGATCCACCCGATTCATCCCGAAGCTCCTACCGCTGCATGACGAAGGATTTGTACTGTAATTATTATCAACAGTCTACTACAATTAGCTCAGGACCACAGTTTGCATGAACAGTGTCCATCACTGAACACTTCAACAATAGAGGAACTGTAATGAATGGAGATTCGGTGCCACCCAGATGAGGACGGTTTCCCTTTGAGTCCGGTTCCTCTCAAAGTTTCTGTCTCAAGAAATCTCAGGGAGTTTTTATGTATGTAAAGCTGCTTTGGGACAATGTCCATTGTTAAAAGTTCTATATAATTTTCTTAGATGCATCAGCAGGGACTTTTAACCTCCTTCCATGCTGAAGGAGACACAGGAAACTTCACACCAGAACGAGAACTGATGGCTCACTGATGCTGTACTGATTTGGCTGCTAATTAATATGCAGTTCTGCTCCACTCTGTACATTCTGTATAATTATAACTGTATATAATTGGAAATTCAGGACATTTCCTAAATTATTTTCTGTATATTCACTGTGTATAACTTTTGTACAGTTGTAAACACAATGACCGTATCTCATACAGGGGAAAATAGTGATTTGATCCCCTGCTGATTTTGTCAAAATTGAAACTCTTTACAAAGGAATGAACAGTTTAGAATGTTTATGGTAGTTTTATTTCAACAGAAAGAGACAGAATATCAATTTTATAAATATTTTATATAATTTAAAACCCCCACATACTAAACAATTCGGGTGTCTGGTGGTCAGGATTCCTGCTGCTTGGTAGGGGATCAAATATTAATTTCACTCGATCAAATACAACATAATTTATATATAATATTCATTTATTATTTTTGTCTGGATTTTATATATATATATATATTTTTTTTTCCTTACATTTTCTGTTAAAATAAACCTACCATAAAGCATCTATCTATCTATCTATCTATCTATCTATCTATCTATCTATCTATCTATCTATCTATCTATCTATCTATCTATCTATCTATCTATCTATCTATCTATCTATCTATCTATCTATCTATCATATACATCAGACCTGACCTACCTCTGATCCAGAATAAACCTCCGAGCAAATGTGCCACATTTACGCTCGGCTGTTAGAGTCAGTGCACGATGTAGACGTTTAGTTTCCACTTTGGCCCAGGGTGAGACAGATTGACTCCGATCCAGATGAGGCGTTCCTGAGCAACTGGTTTCTGTGTTAAAGTGTCAGAACACCTTCCAGAATCAGAATATTTTATTGATCCCATAGGGAAATTGTTGGGTTGCAGTTGCTCACAGTAAAATGAAAGTGAAGATGACAGTAAAAGAAAATATAGATATTAACTTATATATTATAGAATAGATGCTACATATATATATATATATATATATATATATATATATATATATATATATATATATATATATATATTTATATATATATATATATATATATATATATATATATATATATATATATATATATATATATATATATATATATACCATTCCTTTACACACAAGTCATCGGCAGCTATGACAAAATATGGCTCCTAGAACTTATTTAAGCCAAGTGGCTTTTTCTTTTTTCAAAAGTTTCCGGACACCTGGTCATAAGTATGGTATTTGTCCCAATTTGCTCTTATAATTTCCTCCACTCTTCTGAGAAGATGTTCCACTAAATTCTGTGTGTGCTTGTTGAGATTTGTGTTTATGCAGACACAAGGGTATTAATAAAGTCAGGTACTGATGTAGGTGAGGTGAGGAGGCCACGGGGGGCAATTCATCCGAAAAGTGTTCATTATGGTTGAGGTCAGAGCTTTATAGCAGGAGATCTTTCACTCCAACACATGCAAAAAAATATACCTTCATGGAGGTTGCTTTGTGCACAGGGACATCGTGACGCCGGAAAAGGTTTCTCCAAGTTCAAGTGAAGGAAGAAATTTCAGGATACTGCAGCCAAAGACCTCTTGTACAATTTGTTTGCCTTCAGCTTTAATGTTGAGCTAAGAGTTTGGGAAAAGAACCACATATGGCTGGAAAAGTCATGTATCCCAATACTTTTGTCCATATAGTGTAGGTGCTGTGTAGAAACTATCTAGAAGAAAAAGCGGGTCTACACACAGTAAATAACCGACCAGTGCGGTTATTGTGGATGTGGAACAACATCAAGATCAACATCGACATCAAATGTAACCGTATTTAAACACCAGAAAGGTCAGATAAAAGATATATCCAGTATAACATCGGACTTGAATGTACATGATGAATGTACATGAAAATACATGCAAACACCCCCCACACACCCACACACACAGACGTCATGCAGATTCTATGAAAAAATGAAAAACGATATGAACGAACTGGGGTGTGGTTAGAAGCGTGCAAGTATATACCCTGCTGCATGAGTCACCAGCACATCTGGTCCTGTTAAACCCGCCAGATGTCATCCAGAGTCCCGGTCACCACGACAACCAGTTAAAGAGGATCAGATTTAGGGTCTTCCTTCACTTTCTTACACAGATCTGAAGTGAAAAAATCTTTTAGAGCTGTTTTAATGCAGTACAGTGTGATTCAGTGGTTGTAATGGTTTTAAAGCCTGATCGATTTGAAGAGTTAGGCCACGCCCATCACTTAGAAACACACACAGAGGCCAAGCCCAACACAAACAGAGGCCACACCTATTACATACAGACACACACACACACACACACACACACACACACACACACAGAGGCTATGCCTAAAACATAGACAAACAAATAGGCTATGCCTAACACATACACACATAGGACACACCTATTACATACACACAGAGACCACACCTAACACATACACACAGAGACCACACTAACACATACACACAGAGACCACACCTAACACATACACACAGAGGCTACACCTATTACATACACACATAGGACACATTTATTACATACACACAGAGACCACACCTATTTCATACACACAGAGACCACATTTATTACATACACACATAGGACACACCTAACACATACACACAGAGACCACATTTATTATATACACACATAGGACACACCTATTACATACACACATAGGACACACTAACACATACACACAGAGACCATGCCTATTACATACACACAGAGACCACGCCTGAAACATACACACAGAGATCACACCTAACACATACACACAGAGACCACACTAACACATACACACAGAGACCACACCTATTACATATACACAGAGACCACGCCTATTACATACACACAGAGACCACACCTAACACATACACACAGAGACCACTAACACATACACAGAGACCACACCTATTATATACACACAGAGACCACACCTATTACATACACACAAAAATCACGCCTATTACATACACACAGAGACCACACCTAACACATATACACAGAGACCACGCCTAACACATACACACAGAGACCACGCCTATTACATACACACAGGGGCCACACCTATTACATACACACAGAGACCACGCCTAACACATACACACAGAGACCACCTAACACATACACACAGAGACCACACCTAACACATACACACAGAGACCACACCTAACACATACACACAGAGACCACGCCTAACACATACACACAGAGAACCACACCGAACACATACACACAGAGACCACGCTAACACATACACACAGAGACCACGCCTAACACATACACACAGAGACCACACCTAACACATACACAGAGACCACGCCTAACACACACACACACACACACACACAGAGACCACACTAACACATACACACAGATGTCACGCCTAACACATACACACAGAGACCACACCTAACACATACACACAGAGACCACGCCTAACACACACACACAGAGACCACCTAACACATACACACAGAGACCACGCCTAACACATACACACAGAGACCACGCCTAACACATACACACAGAGACCACACCTGACACATACACACAGAGACCACACCTAACACATACACACAGAGACCACACCTATTACATATACACAGAGACCACGCCTATTACATACACACAGAGACCACGCCTAACACATACACACAGAGACCACACCTAACACATACACACAGAGACCACACCTATTACATACACACAAAAATCATGCCTAACACATACACAAAGAAACCACGCCTATCACTTAGAGACACACACATAGGCCACGCCTCTTCAGTCTACCTTGCTAATTAGACAGGAACAGTCCTGTAACAGGATCAACACCTTGTGACACAAAGGGACGAGCTCAGTAGTAATGCCATCCTGTCTTAGGTTGACCCATTCTGGTCTTGAGAGTGTTACTCCTCAAGGTATCGGCACTTAATTCATTGTTGGGCAGAACAGGAGGTGTAGTCTGAAGGGAGGCAGCCTGGGTGAGATGAGGTAGGCCAGGTAAGCAGGATGTACTTCCTGATTAGCACACATCTAGCTTCTATAATTACAGGTGATTCATCATGATTTGACTATAAAATCTTCACTTTTGGCAGCTAAAATCTAAATGATCAGTGTGGTAAGGTGATGAGGGCGAAATTAAGCTTTTGTTTAGCATGTATCTTCTTAATCTAATATCATTTCCTATAAAAGTGATACTGTTTATTGTTCTATGCAGATATTTTTAAGAGTTGTTATATTAATGCTGAGTTTTGTCTCTGAACTATTCCAGAGGAACCTTCCAGAGAAAAATGTGAGCAGATCGATCACTGTGTTTACGCACTGGAAGTGATGTTCTCTATAGCACTGAGCAAAAATTCCGCTATGTCATGGAAAAAAAAAGATTTGCGAAATGTGTTTGGATGAGAATTCTGATTTATTCCCTAGTTTTAGTTCTGACTTGAAGTCTTTTTGATAAAGCACGAAGAAGAAAGCCTATCTCAATTCTCAGTAAAATGTTTCTCTGGAAAGCTGGACATGGGAAGATCCAGGCAGCGTGTTTGTCATCATGACGCACACTCATCACCGAGACGGCAGAAACGTTGCGTTCAGGAATGTGCAGTATTAGTTGGCTCAGGTTCAAAGCCAAGCACAGACTTGACAGTCGGCCTGTGGTGTGCAGTGAGGGAGGGAACCTCACGGCGTGAGAGAGGCCTGTGGCAGGGAGAGGGGTCCTCATAAACAACCGGTTTATACAAGTTCAAGGAAATGCAGAAAAGAGGATGCCAGCATTACAGCCTCGGATGGAAAATATATTCATGTGATGGACATTTATCCAAATCAATTTAGTTTTATGTGCATTTATAACAGTACGCATTGTCCAAAAGCAGTTTTATGGAATGTCATAGACTCAAAATCTACATGTTAGCATTATAAATTAGTCCCTATCAGTTTATCCCTAATGATCTTACCAGTGGCAAGTGTATTGTGTTTAGATTAATATAGATGGATGGTTGGATAAATGGATTGATGGATTAAAACCCCCTGAGACAATATTAGGAAGAAACCTGGAGAGGAACCAGACTGCAAATGGCACCTACACTCATCAGGGTGACACCGAATGCCCATTAACTATAGTCCCACCATTGTTGAAGTTATCAAATGTTCCCTAATAGACGCTTAAATGCACACGACAGCTGCCTTCCTGAGTCATTTTACATTTACCGCATTTAGCAGATGCCCTTATCAGTTCAATTTAGTTTCAACTCATTTTTGTTTGTATAGCTCTTCCAATTGTCTCAAAGCAGCTTTACACAAATAACGTGGTAAGAAAATTATTGCTTATCCAGAGCGACTTACAATTATATAATTCATACAGCTGTTGAGGGTTAAGGGCCATGCTCAAGGGCCCAGCAGTGGCAACTTAGTGGTGATGGGAATTGATTTTATTCTTCTGATCAGAAGTCCAACATCTTAACCATTCAGCTACCCCTTCCTGTGGTACAATATATGAAACAAACCGTTAACATTAATTACATCTTCATGGTTCCTAATTGAAACTATACACAGTAACTTCAAACATCTTTAGAGTGTTCAGATATACATGTGGATAGATGGATAGATGGATGGATGGATGGATGGATGGATAAATGGATGGATGGATAAAAACTCCTATTGAAAAACACTTTTGGATCCAATGAGAACTCTTGAGTTTGTCTAAATGTGAGGTGGAATAAAACTACATTTGAAACAGTATAATGTATAATTGTCAAACTATTTTTCCGACTGTTAATACACAAGTCTAACTAAAAGCGAAACACCAAGCTAGCGATTAAAATTTAGCGTCTCATCGAATTTTGCTGGAACCCCAGCCAGTTATATTTTAATATGTACCGATTTAGCTAGCCCATAAAGGTTTGCTAACATAAAGTACTTGTTGGATTTCTCAGTTACTAAGCCATTTGCTAGCTCCATGCTAGGTAGCTAAACCTATGCTGAATAGCTTGATTGGATGCAACACTGTACAGTCAATGTTCTGTTTAAAGAATTCCACATGAAAGTTAAGAAATATATACCAAGAATGGTTGATTTGGCATCACAAAGCTTTTATAACAGACTTCAATCTGTGTGCAATGATTTAAATGTGTGTTAAGTCACATAGCAGCATTAGCAGGACTAAACATGTATTGGATGACTAAATACATTTGGTTTAAAAGCTAAATTTTATATTTTAGCTTCAGGGATTTTCTAAATACTTACTGATTATGACTAAGTGATTTATGGGATCGAAGGAATGGCTGTAATGTCGGCCTACAGCTCCCTCTGCTGGCTGGGGAAGGAATAAAATGTAACCCCACAGCACAGTTGGTCATTTTCCCAGCAGATGGGGGAAGAGATTCAGAAATGACAACAAAAAAGCAAACAATTACAGCACAATGACAAATATAAAAAAAAGATGACATAGGTGTAAAAGTTTACATGTAAACTTTTACACCTATGTCATCTTTTTTAATATTTGTCATATATTCAGATATTAGATATTCAGATTAGAGATGAATTATATATTCAGAAGTTAGATTTTTATAATTTAAGTTTTTTAAAGAAGTAATTTTCTCAGACAAAAATTTGCTTCACATATTATTTTGATTAGACAACACTTCTGGATGTGTGATGCTGTTCTTCATACACTCACAATGATTCTTACAGAACAGTTTCCAACAGGTCCTGTTTAATCATTAATCATCTTATATTTATTATTAATCTGTAAATATCTGACATCTGAATATCTAATTCATAAATATCTGCCCCACAGAGAGGTTACCATATGAAATAAGTGTCTTTTTCTGTAATTTCACATCCACATATTACCCTACTAGTGTTCTAAAATATATATATATATATATATATATATATATATATATATATATATATATATATATATATATATATATATATATTGATTATGTAATTCATGTTTTGTATACTTTTCTGCTATTTCTTCTTCCTCTTCTTCTTCTTCTTAATAATAATAATAATAATAATAATAATAATAATAATAATAATAATAATAGTATCATCATATGCATATACATTCCTTGAAAAAGAGCAACTAAGAAGCCCAGCTTATTTATACACGTAAATAAATAAATGATATATACCATGTACAATTTTTTGATGTGAAATGAAAAATTGTAGGTAATATTTAAGATAATATTTGAGGTAATAAGTGTAATATTTGAGGTAATATTGAGGTAATAAGTGTAATATTTGAGGTAATATTGAGGTAATAAGTGTAATATTTGAGGTAATATTGGGGTAATAAGTGTAATATTTGAGGTCATATTTTAGATAATGTAAAATAATATGTGATGTAATATTAAAGATTATATTTAAGATAATATTTGAGGTAATAAGTGTAATATTTGAGGTAATATTGAGGTAATAAGTGTAATATTTGAGGTAATATTGAGGTAATAAGTGTAATATTTGAGGTCATATTTTAGATAATGTAAAATAATATGTGATGTAATATTTAAGATTATATTTAAGATAATATTTGAGGTAAAAAGTGTAATATTTGAGGTAATATTTGAGGTAATATGTGTAATATTTGAGGCAATAAGTGTAATGTTTGAGGTAATATTGAGGTAATATGTGTAATATTTGAGGCAATAAGTGTAATGTTTGAGGTAATATTTGAGGTAATATTTGAGGTAATATTTGAGGTAATATTGAGGTAATAAGTGTAATATTTAAGGTCATATTTTAGATAATGTAAAATAATATGTGATGTAATATTTAAGATTATATTTAAGATAATATTTGAGGTAATAAGTGTAATATTTGAGGTAATATTTGAGGTAATATGTGTAATATTTGAGGTAATATTTGAGGTAATATGTGTAATATTTGAGGCAATAAGTGTAATGTTTGAGGTAATATTTAAGATAATATTTGAGGTAATAAGTGTAATATTTGAGGTAATATTTGAGGTAATATGTAATATTTGAGGCAATAAGTGTAATGTTTGAGGTAATATTGAGGTAATAGGTGTAATATTTGAGGTAATATTGAGGTAATAAGTGTAATATTTAAGGTCATATTTTAGATAATGTAAAATAATATGTGATGTAATATTTAAGATTATATTTAAGATAATATTTGAGGTAATAAGTGTAATATTTGAGGTAATATTTGAGGTAATATGTGTAATATTTGAGGCAATAAGTGTAATGTTTGAGGTAATATTGAGGTAATAGGTGTAATATTTGAGGTTTATTGAGGTAATGTGTAATATTTGAGGTAATATTGAGGTGATAAGTGTAATATTTAAGGTCATATTTTAGATAATGTAAAATAATATGTGATGTAATATTTAAGATTATATTTAAGATAATATTTGAGGTAATAAGTGTAATATTTGAGGTAATATTTGAGGTAATATGTGTAATATTTGAGGTAATATTTGAGGTAATATGTGTAATATTTGAGGCAATAAGTGTAATGTTTGAGGTAATATTTAAGATAATATTTGAGGTAATAAGTGTAATATTTGAGGTAATATTTGAGGTAATATGTGTAATATTTGAGGCAATAAGTGTAATGTTTGAGGTAATATTGAGGTAATAGGTGTAATATTTGAGGTAATATTGAGGTAATAAGTGTAATATTTGAGGTAATATTGAGGTAATAAGTGTAATATTTAAGGTCATATTTTAGATAATGTAAAATAATATGTGATGTAATATTTAAGATTATATTTAAGATAATATTTGAGGTAATAAGTGTAATATTTGAGGTAATATTTGAGGTAATATGTGTAATATTTGAGGCAATAAGTGTAATGTTTGAGGTAATATTTAAGGTAATATGTGTAATATTTAAGATAATATTTGAGGTAATATTTAAGATAATATTTAAGCCAATATTTGAGACTTTCTATGTTTTATATTTAAGATAATATTTGAAATGATATTCAGGATAATATTTTAAATATGTAAAATAATATGTGAGGAAATATTTCACATCATAATAGAGGTAATATTTCAGGTGATATTTAAGAAAATATTTGGGGTCATATTGGAGACTTTCTATGTTTTATATTGAAGATAATATTTAAGATAAGATTAGAGATATTTGAGATGATATCCTCCGCTGCTCAGACTGGAATGTGATTGGACCACATGACCGCACCGCAGTGAAGGGGCTGGGTTAGAGAGAGAGGGATAGAAGGAGAGAGGGATAGACGGATAGATAGACAGAGAGAGAGAGAGAGAGAGAGAGACTGATGGTGGATGTAATAAACACTAATAACGGCTGGTCTGCTCGGGTTGAAGCCGGTAATTTCTTTGTTTCTTGATGAGTTCAGTTGCGACGCGACGCCGCTGATTTGCGCTCCGCACACGGAGACGCGATGCGCTGCGCCCCGGGAGCCGCCACCCTGCTGCCGCATCCTCTCTAGCGCTCCGCCACCTCTCTTTGTCGGCGTGTCTGGTTTTATTTCGTTTTGAGGGATCGCAGGAGGCGGAAAAAAAAGAAAGGATAAACAAAATGTCTTTAAAATCCAAGCAGTGTGAGTCGGTGAAGGTGGTGGTGCGCAGCCGCCCGCTGAACCGCAAAGAAGAGGCGTCCGGTTATGAGAGCATCGTAGACCTGGACGTGAAAGTGGGCCAGGTGGCGCTGCGGAATCCCCGAGCGGCTCCGGGCGAACCGTACAAGACGTTCACCTTCGACGCCGTGTACGATGCGGGATCCAAGCAGAGCGACCTGTACGACGAGAGCATGCGGCCGCTCGTGGACTCGGTGCTGCGCGGGTTTAACGGGACGGTGCTCGCGTATGGGCAGACGGGCACCGGGAAGACGTACACGATGCAGGGTGAGTGGCTGGAGGCCGAGCGGCGTGGCATCATGCCCAGCTCGTTCGAGCACATATTCACACACATCTCCCGCTCCCAGAACCAGCAATACCTGGTGAGAGCATCCTACCTCGAGATCTACCAGGAGGAGATCCGAGACCTTTTGACGTCCGATCACAGCAAGCGCCTCGAGCTGAAGGAGAGCCCT
This sequence comes from Silurus meridionalis, assembly GCF_014805685.1. Taxonomy (NCBI): domain Eukaryota; kingdom Metazoa; phylum Chordata; class Actinopteri; order Siluriformes; family Siluridae; genus Silurus; species Silurus meridionalis. The sequence continues at coordinate 24,856,483 of NC_060901.1, forward strand.
GAATCGGGGGTGTACGTCCGAGACCTTTCGTCCTACGTGGCTAAGAACGTCAAGGAGATGGAGCACGTTCTGAACGCAGGCAACCGCACACGCTCTGTAGGTGCGACGGATATGAACGAACGCAGCTCTCGGTCCCATGCCATCTTCAGCGTCACCGTGGAGTGCAGTCAGCCGGGTCCGGATGGTCGCAACCACATCAGAGTGGGCAAGCTGAACCTGGTCGACCTTGCCGGGAGCGAGCGCCAAAGCAAAACAGGTGCCCGTGGCGAACGCCTCAAGGAGGCCACCAAGATCAACCTGTCACTGTCCGCCCTGGGCAACGTGGTATCTGCTCTGGCTGACGGTCGCGGTGCTCACGTACCCTACCGTGACTCCAAGCTCACCCGCCTGCTCCGGGACTCGCTCGGGGGAAACGCCAAGACCGTTATGGTGGCAACGCTCGGCCCTGCCTCCTACAACTATGAGGAGACCCTGACCACGCTGCGCTACGCCAACCGCGCCAAGAACATCAAGAACGTCCCGCGCGTCAACGAAGACCCTAAGGATGCGCTGCTCCGCGAATTCCAGCTGGAGATCGCCCGCCTCAAAGCACAACTCCAACGACGTGGCATGCTAAATGCCCAGAGGAAGAGGAGGTTCCGGAAAAGCACTGACCACGAGGCGAATACGGATGATCTTGATGAGGACGATGAGGACGATGACGAAGAGGACGAAGACAAAGATGAAGATGAAGACGATGACGAGAAGTTGGAGAAGGAGGCGCAGGAGTTCATGAAGGAGCAACAGGAGAAGCTGGAGCAAGAAAAAGAGGCCATCGTGGACGATCGTTCGCTGGTGGCTGAGGAGAAGCTGAAGCTCTTGGAGGAAAAGGAGAGGATGATGGGAGATCTGAAGAAGGAGCAGGAGGCCACTGCGCTCCTCACCTCCAAGTTTAAGGTGTGTATGTGTGTGTATGTGTGGTAAATGAAGGTTAAATGAAGACCGTTGCTAAGCAACTGGCAAATATGGACACCATGCATAAGCTAGCTCAATATCAGGGTAGCTTTTTCGAAATCATCTCAAACATCTACATGTTCTTCGAAGGGATTAAGACCACCACAGCAGATCTTTCATGGAGGCTGTAAAGAAGATGATGGGGGAAATGATGGGGGAGGGAGGACAGAGAGTTAACTTTACCCTCGAAAACCATTCATGAGCTATAAAAAGTTGGATCTACGTTAATATAGGACACACTGTGATGTCACGTGGATGTGTAGATGCTCAGGTCAGAAGGTATCTTTAACCCGCCCGTTCGAGTCACCTCAGCGTTTCTATTCAGATTCATTCAAAATCAATTGAAAAATTCATTAAGATTAAATTTTTATGATTTATTGATATATATTTATTACGCAGATGCGCTATATTTAAATCCTTTTCGAAAGTGACCAATAATCTGTGACCGATATTTGATATGTAGATTGATTTCTCCTCGCTAAACAGTTTCTCGAGCGTGAATTCGGGATTACGGCGCATCACGACGCTACGGAGGCCGAGGCGCGTCCTGAGAGTCACACAGAACACGGATTACATGGCAGAGGTAGAGCTGCGTTAGAAGTCAGAAGGCACTTTGGTAAATCGATGATTTGGTGTCTGTCTGAAGCGAAGAAATAAAAGTGAACTTGGATTGAAAAAATAAAAAATAACAATGTCGCAATGATGTTTTATCGAAGGAGTCTCCAGTGTCAGAGCTAAAGCTGTTACTTGAGTGCCAGATTGCTGACCGAGAAGCTTCCGGCTTTCAGAAAAAAGAGATTCATCTGCTGAAACTTATGTAAAAAAGCGCTTCATGTAGCTATAAGTGGATAAAAAGTGTTATTTTTCAATGATTAATAGTTGTGGTGGATATCGGTAGCTTGGAGGAGCAAATAAAAAGTTGTTGAACTTTAATTCATTAACTAAATACATTATGGAATGATTTGTCTCACACACACACACACACACACACACACACACACACACACACACACACTAAGCATTTGATCCTTATAATCACAATACCCTATTGGTGCATGTGTTACTGGTTTGTCTATTTTATGTAAGTGTGTGTGTGTGTGTGTGTGTGTGTGTGTGTGAGTAATAAACTGAAGGCCGAAGTCCTGAGCAGATTCTTCCACACGGTTGTGTTTATAGTTCTCATTGGCTTATTATCATTAGACCGACCAATCGTAATAAAGGATTCCTCTCATTTTATTCACTGCTGTGAGCCAATCATATTGTGGTTCCCGGGCAGAAGAAGTGCAGTTCACTAAGAGGTCATGAAGCTATTGATCAATGCTAAAAGCTTTACAGTCGGAGGTATTAGTGTGTAATGTGGGACTGAAAGCTTATAAAATGAAGGTGTCCATTCAGTGTGATATGCTGCAGACCATAAACCAATGGGTGTGAGAGATGGACGTGTCTTGGAGTGAAACAAGAGATGAGCACGTCTTTGGGTAAGCCTGATGGGTGTGTCTTTGAATGGAGCAGAAAAGATGGACATGTCTAAGTAGGACAGAATAGATGCCATTTTTAAATAGGACACAATAAATGACCACTTTGAGTAGGACAGCATAGATGATGTCTTTGAGAGGGAAAGAAGAGATGAAAATGTCTTATTAGGACAGAATAGATGGGGTCTTTGATTGGGACAGAATAGATGGACATGTCCTTGAGAATGACGGAATAGATGAACATGTCTTTATGTAAGACAGAATAGATGGACATGTGTTTAAGTAAGACAGAATAGGTAGACATGTCTTTCAGTAGGATGGAACAGATGGATATGTCTTTCATTAGGACAGAATAGATGTACATGTCTGAGTAGGACAGAATAGATGGACACATCTTTGAGTAGGACAGAACAGATGGACATGTCTCTGATTAGGACAGAAGAGATGGACATGTTTTTGAGTAGGACAGAATAAATAGGTGTGTCTTTGAATAGGAAAGAATTGATGGAGGACAGAATAAATAGGTGTGGACAGAATAGATGGACATGTATTTATGTAAGACAGAACAGATGGACATGTTTTTTAAGTAGGACAGAATAAATAGGTGTGGACAGAACAAATGGCCATGTCTTTGAATAGGACAGAGCAGATGGACATGTCTTTATGTAAGACAGAATAGATGGACATGTTTTTGAGTAGGACAGAAAAGGTGGACATGTTTTTGAGTAGGACAGAATAGATGGATATGTCTTTCATTAGGACAGAATAGATGTACATGTCCTTGATTAGGATAGAATAGATGGACACGTCTTCGAGGGTATTTGGGTGTGTATGTGTGGTTGTGTGTGTGTGGTTGTGTGTGTGTGTGTGTGTGTGTTACTCCAAGGGAATTTGACCAACCCTTCTATCTCTGGCTTCACGTTGCTGATGCTTGGCCTATTAGAACCCCCCCAGGAGATGAAGTAATCACTCGAATAATGAACCTACAGCTGAAGTGAGGATATTTGAAGCTGAGGTAGGAGAGAGAGAGAGAGAGAGAGAGAGAGAGAGAGAGAGAGAAAGATGAAGGGAGAGAGGTGGAAAGGAGAGAAAGGTCTTGGAGCTTGGAGAGAAGAGATGCTATCGTAACGCTCTATAAATATCCAGTATGCTGGATGCCTGGCACTCGTTTCCTGACAGGTGATGACTCATGGCCTCCTCATCCTGACAGAAGCGCTCTCGACCAATCACGGCGCGGTTCGGAAAACAAAACAGGAAACTCATCAGTGGGGACACTAGTGAGCGAAAGAAGACTGATACGCTGCAGTCTGAAATATCCTTAACACACACACACACACACACACACACACACACACACACACACACACACACACATACATTGTTATCTCTCTTCCTGTGTCTTAATCTGTCTAAATTCCTTTACAATCCGTGTGTGTGTGTGTGTGTGTGTGTGTGTGTGTGTGTGTGTATATACACACACACACATCTTTGTCCTCTTCATCCCCCCAATGTCCCAGCATCACTGCTCTCCTGAAATATTGATGAATCAGCGTCTGCTCTTCCCGTCCTATAAGCTCCCGGTTTGCACGCATACATAATGAGCCCGTCTCATTCCCTCGATTTGTTGCTATAGCAACGTACCCGAAAGGGGGGCTGGATTTAAAGGTCCTGCTGAATAATGCCTCAGTATACAGTCACACAGAGACACACAGAGACACACAGAGACACACAGAGACACACAGAAAGAGACAGTCTCAGCTGTTAAACCCAGTTATATTCTCTTTTTATTCTGTCATTTTTTTTCACATCCGCATTCCTCGCGTTGCCAGATCAACCATAGACGCGTATTTTCCTCAATTCTGTTTCATTACAACATCCAGTTTGGCGTCACACTTTATGAAAATGTACATAAACCCAATAAAATCTTTACCACGGTCCGTCAAACTCCCTGAGACTTCATGAGGAAGAAACATTGAGACATTGTTTTTCCCTGGGGATTTGAAACGAAGGCAAATAGTGTGTTTTTTTGCAGGAAATTCAACGCAAAAGTAGAATCGTAAAAAAAAAAACCTAGCTGCAGCTATTAAATCACGAATATATTTCAGCTTGCGCAGGTTTGCGAGCTCCGACTGGTGCGCTCTCTGACCGTCCAATCAAAAGACCTGAAAATGGCGACGTTATCGGACGCCTGCTAGAGGGCCCCCGGTGTCACCGATCGGAAATCTGATCGTTTAAAGTGAACTTGATTCTGAACTTGAGAGTGGTAACGTTCTGATCGCTTCATCTCACTATGTTTTGTTGATTCATTTCCCATAGCAGCATGTTCACGTGTGTTGTCTTCTTCACATAAACCCTACAGTGGACCTGCATTACCACCAGCTGTGGATGAAGAGAGCAGGGTGTTTTCCTGTAGATCTGTCCTTCCTCACATCCCTGTCATCATGGTGATCTAATTATAGCTGACTCAGTGTGTGTGTGTGTGTGTGTGTGTGTGTGTGTGTGTGTGTGTGTGTGTGTGTGTGTGTGTTTCGGTGGAAGGGGAGATGGCAGTTGATTTGAGTTAGATATAGATCAACACTCTCTTCCTCCCCCACCTCTCTTTCTAATGTACATGACAGGGTGTGGCTCTTGGGATTCAGTGCAATCTGTGTACACACACACACACACACACACACACACACACACACACGCAGAGTGATGCACTCTCTCATGGCTAGTTTCTCTACTGGCAATAGAAATATAACCAGATATATCTCTGAGAGTTATTGTGTATTGGAGCTGGCACTGGGTGTGTTTGAGTGTGTGTGTGTGTGTGTGTGTGTGTGTGTGTGTGTGTGTGTGTGTGTGTGTGTGTGTGTGTGTGTTAGCTAACGAGATGAATAATTGCTGTATTGTTGCTGGGAAAAAATGAGCCACCAGAACAGTGATTTCTTTCATCCCTGCATCTCATGTGTCTGTGTGTAAGATATGAGTGTATGAGTGGATATGTTGATTACACACTGCTACAGATGATGAACACGTGTAAAAGTGTGGGACAAACAGAAAGTCCTTGAGGTGGTTTATTGTCAATTCTTAGATGTGTGTGTGTTTGTGTTATAGTCCAGTAATAAAGGCTTAAGTTTGTTACCAACAGAAGTGGTGGCCTTCAGAGGTGAACTGTAGGCCCGTGTTTGTTGTTGTAGTGACCTGATTGGTAATGTAGCCTCGATTCTTCCACCCAAAAATCCAAAAAAATTTACTTGTAAATAAAAACAATACTTTGCAACTCTCATAAACCCACATTTTGCTCACAATAGAACATAAAAAACACGTATAAACTAAGAATATATACCATTTTAATGAAAATATAAGGTAAATTGTGAATATTAATGGCTGAGCTACTCAATTCTGTTTTCTGTACATAACCTGCGGAGATTTTCCGATGCTTTGCTCATGCGTGTCCAGGAGAAAATGAACAAATCAATCTTTGAGACGACTCGTTCTTCTGAGTCGCAAGACTCATTCATGAACGACTCATTACTATTCTACACCCGGATTTTTCTACTACGAAGCCATGCTGTTTTAATAGATGCAGCTAACCTTAGATACTGAAGCATACAAGGCCTTTCCTTCTATGTTGCTCTAAAACCTGTGCAAAATCTCTATCCAGCATTGATGGAGCCTTTTCCAACCTTTTAACTGGGCAGTGATAACAAGCCAGATGGTCCCTCTTCTCTTTAGTCCAGAATCCATGGCATCTCTGGTTTCCAAAAAACATGAGTGTGTGTGTGTGTGTGTGTGTGTGTGTGTGTGTGTGTGTGTGTGTGGATGTGCACATATGTGAGATGTTAAACTGTTTTTTTATGCTAAACACTTACTGACCCCGACTCTGCCCCGCCTTCTTGGTTGCCAGGCAATGGAAAGTAAGCTTCTGGTTGGAGGAAAGAACATCATTGATCACACCAACGAACAGCAGAAGATGTTGGAACAGAAACGGCAAGAGATAGCAGAACAGGTATAACACACTCACACACACACACACACACACACACTCACACACACTCTAGTGTAAATATATAATCTGAGAATAACAGTCACCTAACAATCACATGCATAAGTCACATATTTATTTCTAAACATTTTGTGTGTGTGTGTGTGTGTGTGTGTGTGTGTGTGTATAGACACGCAGTGAGCGAGAAATGCAGCAGCAGATGTTGTTGCAGGATGAGGAAACGCTGGAGCTGAGAGAAACGTTCACTTCTCTGCAACAGGAAGTGGAGGCGAAAACCAAAAAACTCAAAAAGGTGAGATGAGCACATAAGTGACCTATAAGAAGTGCCCTATGCTATAAGAAGTGCCCTATAAGAAGTGCCCTATGCTATAAGAAGTGCCCTATAAGAAGTGCCCTATGATATAAGAAGTGCCCTATAAGAAGTGCCCTATGATATAAGAAGTGCCCTTTAAGAAGTTCCCTATGGTATAAGAAGTGCCCTATAAGAAGTGCCCTATGCTATAAGAAGTGCCCTATAAGAAGTGCCCTATGGTATAAGAAGTGCCCTATAAGAAGTGCCCTATAGTATAAGAAGTGCCCTATAAGAAGTGCCCTATAGTATAAGAAGTGTCCTATAAGAAGTGCCCTATGGTATAAGAAGTGCCCTATAAGAAGTGCCCTATGGTATAAGAAGTGCCCTATAAGAAGTGCCCTATGCTATAAGAAGTGCCCTATAGTATAAGAAGTGCCCTATGGTATAAGAAGTGCCCTATGCTATAAGAAGTGCCCTATAAGAAGTGCCCTATGGTATAAGAAGTGCCCTATAAGAAGTGCCCTATAAGAAGTGCCCTATAGTATAAGAAGTGCCCTATAAGAAGTGCTCTATAGTATAAGAAGTGCCCTATGGTATAAGAAAGTGCCCTATAAGAAGTGCCCTATAGTATAAGAAGTGCCCTATAAGAAGTGCCCTATAGTATAAGAAGTGCCCTATGGTATAAGAAGTGCCCTATAAGAAGTGCTCTATGGTATAAGAAGTGCCCTATAAGAAGTGCTCTATGGTATAAGAAGTGCCCTATAAGAAGTGCTCTATGGTATAAGAAGTGCTCTATGGTATAAGAAGTGCCCTATAAGAAGTGCTCTATGGTATAAGAAGTGCCCTATAAGAAGTGCCCTATGCGTTAAGAAGTGCCCTATAGTATAAGAAGTGCCCTATAAGAAGTACCCTATGCGTTAAGAAGTGCCCTATAGTATAAGAAGTACCCAATGGTATAAGAAGTGCCCTATAAGAAGTGCCCTATGCTATAAGAAGTGCCCTATAAGAAGTGCCCTATGCTATAAGAAGTACCCTATGCTATGAGAAGTGCCCAATAAGAAATGCCCTAAAATAAGTTCCCTATTCTATGAGTAGTACCCTATGAGAAGTGCACTGTACCTTATGAGAACTACTGTATGTGAAGTGCCCCATGCTATATGAAGTGCGCTAAGTTAAATAAATGAATAAATTCTCATCCTTTTGCCCCCTGCCCCCACATTTTCTTTTATTTTGTGTTTCCTAACTTGTCTGTTCCCTCTCTGCTCCCTGTTAAATCCTGAACCTTGACCCCTGGACCGCACCCTTGACCCCTGAGGACGCATTTTCTTCCCTTTTATCAGTACAAGAAGGTTTGTCGGGTTTTTGGTCTGATAACACACCGTCGGTGCTGATGCTAGCTCCAGCCCTAACGCTAACGCGAATGCTAACCACTAATCAGCAGAACAGTGGTGGGAAGTGAATCTGTACTCTGTCGGTTCTGTGTGCTGGATGTCTCAGACTAACTGAAAGCGTAACCGTCAGCATGGAAGCTTCGTTGCTTTACTACTTCCGGCTATTTCTAGCTCGGACTGGCTGGAGACACGTTCTTCTGCCGTCCATTTGTACAAATATAATGGATGTGAAAAGGAAAAGATCTTTTTTCTAAATAGCATTTCCCATCAAATTACACCA